>NC_072772.1:11983366-12113366 GCF_022539595.1 Amphiprion ocellaris
TGGAGTGTTTTTCATTGCTTCCTTTACATTATTTCATCATATGGCACATTTTTACAACATGTTGAAAAATTGCCTTTTTTTTCAACATAGTATAGTAAGGCGTTTTTTTTTTGCGCCAAAATTCATGATGATTTTTTTTTCAAAGAAAACCTTTCTGGAGTGTTTTTCACGGCCTCCTTTACATTATTTCATCATATGGCACATTTTTACAACATGTTGAAAAATTGCCTTTTTTTTCAACATAGTATAGTAAGGCGTTTTTTTTTGCGCCAAAATTCATGATGATTTTTTTTTCAAAGAAAACCTTTCTGGAGTGTTTTTCACGGCTTCCTTTACATTATTTCATCATATGGCACGTTTTTACAACATGTTTGAAAAGTAGCCTTTTTTTTCAACATAGTATAGTAAGGCGTTTTTTTTTGCGCCAAAATTCATGATGATTTTTTTTTCAAAGAAAACCTTTCTGGAGTGTTTTTCACGCCCTCCTTTACATTATTTCATCATATGGCACGTTTTTACAACATGTTTGAAAAATTCGCCTTTTTTTTCGACATAGTATAGTAAGGCGTTTTTTTTGCGCCAAAATTCATGATGATTTTTTTTTCAAAGAAAACCTTTCTGGAGTGTTTTTCACGCCCTCCTTTACATTATTTCATCATATGGCACATTTTTACAACATGTTGAAAAATCGCATTTTTTTTTCGACATAGTATAGTAAGGCGTTTTTTTTTTGCGCCAAAATTCATGATGATTTTTTTTTTCAAAGAAAACCTTTCTGGAGTGTTTTTCATGGCCTCCTTTACATTATTTCATCATATGGCACGTTTTTACAACATGTTGAAAAATTGCCTTTTTTTTCGAACATAGTATAGTAAGGCGTTTTTTTTTTGCGCCAAAATTCATGATGATTTTTTTTTCAAAGAAAACCTTTCTGGAGTGTTTTTCACGGCCTCCTTTACATTATTTCATCATATGGCACATTTTTACAACATGTTGAAAAATTCGCATTTTTTTTCGACATAGTATAGTAAGGCGTTTTTTTTGCGCCAAAATTCATGATGATTTTTTTTTCAAAGAAAACCTTTCTGGAGTGTTTTTCACGGCCTCCTTTACATTATTTCATCATATGGCACATTTTTACAACATGTTGAAAAATCTGCCTTTTTTTTCGACATAGTATAGTAAGGCGTTTTTTTTTGCGCCAAAATTCATGATGATTTTTTTTTCAAAGAAAACCTTTCTGGAGTGTTTTTCACGGCCTCCTTTACATTATTTCATCATATGGCACATTTTTACAACATGTTGAAAAATTGCCTTTTTTTTCAACATAGTATAGTAAGGCGTTTTTTTTTGCGCCAAAATTCATGATGATTTTTTTTTCAAAGAAAACCTTTCTGGAGTGTTTTTCACGGCTTCCTTTACATTATTTCATCATATGGCACGTTTTTACAACATGTTGAAAAATTGCATTTTTTTCGACATAGTATAGTAAGGCGTTTTTTTTTGCGCCAAAATTCATGATGATTTTTTTTTCAAAGAAAACCTTTCTGGAGTGTTTTTCACGGCCTCCTTTACATTATTTCATCATATGGCACGTTTTTACAACATGTTTGAAAAATCGCCTTTTTTTTCAACATAGTATAGTAAGGCGTTTTTTTTGCGCCAAAATTCATGATGATTTTTTTTTCAAAGAAAACCTTTCTGGAGTGTTTTTCACGGCCTCCTTTACATTATTTCATCATATGGCACGTTTTTACAACATGTTGAAAAATCGCATTTTTTTTCGACATAGTATAGTAAGGCGTTTTTTTTTGCGCCAAAATTCATGATGATTTTTTTTTCAAAGAAAACCTTTCTGGAGTGTTTTTCACGGCCTCCTTTACATTATTTCATCATATGGCACGTTTTTACAACATGTTTGAAAAATCGCATTTTTTTTCGACATAGTATAGTAAGGCGTTTTTTTTTGCGCCAAAATTCATAATGATTTTTTTTTCAAAGAAAACCTTTCTGGAGTGTTTTTCACGCCCTCCTTTACATTATTTCATCATATGGCACGTTTTTACAACATGTTGAAAAATCGCCTTTTTTTTCGACATAGTATAGTAAGGCGTTTTTTTTGCGCCAAAATTCATGATGATTTTTTTTTCAAAGAAAACCTTTCTGGAGTGTTTTTCACGGCCTCCTTTACATTATTTCATCATATGGCACGTTTTTACAACATGTTGAAAAATTGCATTTTTTTTCGACATAGTATAGTAAGGCGTTTTTTTTTGCGCCAAAATTCATGATGATTTTTTTTTCAAAGAAAACCTTTCTGGAGTGTTTTTCACGGCCTCCTTTACATTATTTCATCATATGGCACGTTTTTACAACATGTTGAAAAATTGCATTTTTTTTCGACATAGTATAGTAAGGCGTTTTTTTTTGCGCCAAAATTCATGATGATTTTTTTTTCAAAGAAAACCTTTCTGGAGTGTTTTTCACGGCCTCCTTTACATTATTTCATCATATGGCACGTTTTTACAACATGTTGAAAAATCGCATTTTTTTTCGACATAGTATAGTAAGGCGTTTTTTTTGCGCCAAAATTCATGATGAATTTTTTTTTCAAAGAAAACCTTTCTGGAGTGTTTTTCACGGCCCTCCTTTACATTATTTCATCATATGGCACGTTTTTACAACATGTTTGAAAAATCGCATTTTTTTTCGACATAGTATAGTAAGGCGTTTTTTTTTTGCGCCAAAATTCATGATGATTTTTTTTTCAAAGAAAACCTTTCTGGAGTGTTTTTCACGGCCTCCTTTACATTATTTCATCATATGGCACGTTTTTACAACATGTTGAAAAATCGCCTTTTTTTTTCGACATAGTATAGTAAGGCGTTTTTTTTGCGCCAAAATTCATGATGATTTTTTTTTTCAAAGAAAAACCTTTCTGGAGTGTTTTTCACGGCCTCCTTTACATTATTTCATCATATGGCACGTTTTTACAACATGTTGAAAAATCGCATTTTTTTTCGACATAGTATAGTAAGGCGTTTTTTTTGCGCCAAAATTCATGATGATTTTTTTTTCAAAGAAAACCTTTCTGGAGTGTTTTTCACGGCCTCCTTTACATTATTTCATCATATGGCACGTTTTTACAACATGTCTGAAAAATCGCATTTTTTTTTCGACATAGTATAGTAAGGCGTTTTTTTTGCGCCAAAATTCATGATGATTTTTTTTTCAAAGAAAACCTTTCTGGAGTGTTTTTCACGGCCTCCTTTACATTATTTCATCATATGGCACGTTTTTACAACATGTTGAAAAATCGCATTTTTTTTCGACATAGTATAGTAAGGCGTTTTTTTTTGCGCCAAAATTCATGATGATTTTTTTTTCAAAGAAAACCTTTCTGGAGTGTTTTTCACGGCCTCCTTTACATTATTTCATCATATGGCACGTTTTTACAACATGTTTGAAAAATCGCATTTTTTTTCCGACATAGTATAGTAAGGCGTTTTTTTGCGCCAAAATTCATGATGATTTTTTTTTCAAAGAAAACGTTTCTGGAGTGGTTTTCATGCCCTCCTTTACATTATTTCATCATATGGTACGTTTTTACAACATGTTTGAAAAATCGCATTTTTTTTCGACATAGTATAGTAAGGCGTTTTTTTATAAAAATAAATAAACAGAACTAAAAGTGAACTTCACGTTCACGTTAATGGGCATTCCAACCAGGAACAAAGTAAAAGATAATCAATATGATAAAAAAAAAAAAACTCTTCCTGTTTACCTCTTCAAGCCCAAAAACACACCGCAGTAGCACCCTAAACTAAAACTACCAATGGGTTCTCTGTTTTCCTTTCTGAACAATTCAAAGGTCCCTCTCTATCTCCCCACACATCCACCAAGCACTGGAACACATGTCCAAAGTTCTGCCGGGCCAGCTCAGCTTCCCTTCAGAAGAAGTGCTGCCACCTGCCAGATGAAGGAGCCTTTTGAGAGGCAGCTGGCATCGTGATTGGACTGTACTTTGGTCTGTTCCAATCCAGCTTCAGCTCCAGAGACGGCAGGCAGGACGAGTCAACGGAGGCCGGGTGGACGAAGGCATGCAGCTGAGTACAATCCAGAAAACAGACGAGGAGTGCAAACAGAGTAGCATGGTATGTCTCTTAGAAAACATCTTAGTATCGCCTTTGGTGTGGAAAAAACGCCATCATATACATTGTATATTGTACAAATAACAAGTCAAAGGAAAGAGACATACATTGTAGAATTGTAGTAATTGTGGGCTGACTGATTTACTGATTATCAGTATTTTATTTTTTACTGATTTACGGTAATAAATACATTTAAAAATGGCGCTACTTTGGCTCTGAACCTTTATCTACCTGTGGTCGCTCTGTCTTCTGGAGTGATTTGATTGGTTATACGTCACGGATAAAACTCCTTTAACTTAACATCTGTAAACAAAACAAAAACCTATCAACAAAGTTTTCTGTTGAAGTTTGTGTTCTTGTCAGTTTAACTCCAAGATTTTAAATACTTTCATTTACTGCAAATGAATATCCAAATGAATATACTCCAAATGTCTCACTAATAATCAGCCTTAAAAACCCACAAAACACCCCTTTATACTCGACCACACTTAGTACAGTCCGGTTCCCCCTTCTATAAATCTACTTGGAATCGTCTGCTTCCTGTTTGTCAAAGTGGCCTTCTACCTGGACAGGTTTTGTTGGAGCTCATGCAACAAACATTTTGGGTAACTGCACTTTAATATGGATGGATGACACTGAATTAGAGTCTGTTTTAATGAGACTGAGTTAAGATGTGTACCTCTGTCATTAAATAGGAAATTATTTCTCAGAATTCACAGAGAAAAGTCTGAAATGTTTGCTAGGTTAGCGTCCCACATGTTCTTTGGCTCAGCTAAAGCTAACTCTCTCCAACTTCTGGATCTCTTGAGTTGCTTGTTGTTAAAATATTTTGCTAGAGGTGCTGAAGCTCAGAAAGTCTGAGATGTTTGTTCAAAATAAGCTCATTCTCAAGTCTTACCTGAACTGTCCTCTTTTGTTTGAACTTTCCCTAAACTTAGGAGTTAATGACAGAGTAGCACATTCAGACTCAGTCTCATTTATGTAGAGATTAAACTTCAGTGTCATTCATTGATGTTAAAGTGCAGTTTTTCAAATGTTTGTTGCACATGGTCCCAACCAAACCAGTCCAGGTGGAAGACGATGTGAAGCGAAAGCTCCAGAGGATGAATATCACACATTTACGCTGGAAATAAATGTCCTTTAATTTGACATTGTCATGCAAATGATGTTCAAATCTTTGAGTACTTTGCTGATGTTTGTTTCTAAATGTTTTTTGACACTCGGCCCCAAAGATTAAAACCTTCTATGGCTCACAAGCTGCAACAATTCACACATTATCCACTATCTTTCTGACTAAACTAAGATAAAAAGTGAAAAACTTCCTGATTCCTGCATCATGAATGTAAATCTTTTTGGTTTTTATGACAGTAAACTGAATATATTTGGGTTTGACATTTTATAAACCAAAACAAGAAATGAATTACTGGAGAAAAGAATCAACAGATTAATGGACAAAGAAAATGTGTTTTCCAACATATATGGCTGAATTACTTCAACATTACAAGATTCATACAATTTGAATTCAGTTTTATTTATATAACGCCAAATACAGGTCAAATTGTCTCAAGACACTTTATTTTTATATTTTTTGTCATATTTAAAATATGACAAAGTAAGAAATTTAAACCTCTTGACTAATCCAATTGATTTTTTGGTTTTTAAGAGACTAATCGACAATTAAAATAACTTTCTCCACTAAAACTAATACACATGAGGTCAAATAGAAGGAACAGTTTTAAATACCCACGATGACAAGAATAAAGTTTGTCAACAAAAACTAAATCTGCTGGTGGATTCCATGAAAGTCCTAATAAATGATAATAAAGTGTGATACTAAAGGTTTGTGGTGCTAAAAATGCCAAAGTAAAGATATCAAGTTGAACATGTGGATGGAGGTTGATAAAAGTTGACCATCTTTCATTTCTCTGGAGTCGACTCCATGGATTTTATGGATGGTGGTTAAAGTACTGCTCTTCTAGTCATCGTCCTTCTAGTCGCTGTAAAAAAGTCAGTCCATCCTGGCCGACTTCAACATCTCTTCATGACAGCTTGTTCTGCCTCCGACCTGGTGGAAACTCCAGAAACTCGGGAAAACCCGTGGAGACTCGAAGAACTCGTGAAGACTCGAAAAACTCGTCGGGCGGGGGAAGGTGTGGTGGGTGGTGGGGGGGAGGTGGGGGAGTAGAGGGGGGAGGCCGCCACCCACCTCCCCGCCTACTCTCCGCCCTGACTCCACCCAGACTCCGCCTTGGCTCCACCCATGTGGTCACTTCAGAAACTACGATGCCAAAGGGACGACGAAATCATTTCTTTTCATCTGATCTGTAGCTCAGTGAGTTAAGGATTTGCCTATGGAGCTGCAGGTCGCCGGTTCAAGACCAGACCCTTCTTAAGTTTTATCAAAATCCTGACAAAGACAAAGAAAGAAAAATGCCGGTGGCGGGTCTTGAACCTGCGACCTTCCACACGGTAGTCATTCTTCTTATCCCCTGAGCTATTTGCTCAGATACTAATTCTTCTTTTTTTTGCGCATTTATCATCTATTTTTTGTCGTTTTCGAGTTTTTTTTTTAACTTGAGTCTCGACTCGACCGTTTTTCTCAGGAGGCTGGACTTCAGCCTTTGTGCTGGAGGGTTGAACCCTCAGTTCCAAGACTTTCAAAGCCTCGAGACCTCCCGAGTCCTCAGTACCTGAGCTTTCAGACAGTCTGAGGGCTGAATTTCCTAAGTCCCACAGTAGTTCTCTGTTAGATTTAACTTTCAGACAGCCCAAGGACTGATGTCTTCTAAGTTCCTGAGTAGATCTCTGTTAGTTTGAACCTTTCCACAGTCTGAGGACTGATATCTTCTCAGTTTCTGAGTAGTTCTCTGTTAGTTTGAACCTTTCCACAGTCCGAGGACTGAAATCCTAAAAGTTCTTGAGTAGTTCTCTGTTAGTTTGAACCTTCAGACAGTCTGAGGATTGAAATTTTAAAAGTTTCTCAGTACTTCTCTGTTAGTTTGAACTTTCTGGTTAACAGAAGCCTTAAAACTTGTGACCATGAGTCTTGATTTCACATTTAGACCATCCATCTGAGTTCTTGTCAGACCTTCACCTGTGGGTTTTTTAGAAATCCTCAACAAACTTTGATTCTCTTCACTGAACAGAAAAGTTTGTGGAGATTAGAAGGTAACATTAGTTTGATAAATGCCTTCAACTTCTAGTAAACTTTATCTGGAAAGCAGTTTTCTGAAATGAGTTCTTAGTAAATCTATCCACAATCAAACCAAGAACATAGAAAGAGGAAATGTTTGAAGAAACAACTTGATGTTTTCGTTTCAGACTAGAAAATGCTTTAAGAACTTTATCTGTTTTTGCTCTTTTTGAGCGTTTTATTGTCTCATCTGTTTAATCTGATCTTCTAAAGTCTAACTGGTGTCTTTTCAAAGGTTTTGTCTTTAGTTTGATTCTTCTTAAACGTTTAGTTCTGCTCTTTTCTCACCATTTACTCTTTTCTAATGTCTGATTTGATTTTGAAATGTTTTGTCTTTTTAATGTTTGTTTTTTCAAATGTTTTATCAGCTTGTTTGAATTTTTTTTCTTTCCCAATATTAAATTTTTCGATTAAATCTTTGTTTTTCTTTTTAAATGTTTTACCACCTTTTAATGTTTAATTTTCTTTTTAAATGCTTCATTGTATTTTCTGTTAAATTCCTATTTGAAGTTTTATTGTCTTTAAGATGTAATTTTCTAATTAAACATTAAATTTTTTAATTAAATGTTTTGTCTTTTTAAAGGTTTAATAATGTAATTAAATGTTTTGTTTTTTTTTAAATGTGTAATATTCTTCTTGTTTAATTGTATTTTTTAAATTAATTATGGAAAATATTGTAATTTTGAATATTTGTATTTTAAAAATTTTGTTTAATTTCATAATTACATGTATTGTATCTTGTTTGATTATCTAATTCAATATTTTGTCTGTATAAATATGATTTTAACCCCAACCTTAAAAATCACATAAGCCCTTAAATCACAATGAAAATACTTCTGTTGTCATAATCATGAGTTAGTCAATTATTAGTTTATCAATTCAACTTTATTTGTTTAGCACCTTTTACACAGATAACAAAACTAAACAAGCAAAGAGAAAAAAACTATGCAAAAATTTATGATTAAAACTCAGAAACATATTTAAAAAAACAAGAGATTTAACATGGTAATAAAATATGTTGTGTCCAGGGGATGGAGGGAGTTTATTGAAGTCTTCTTGGGCTCACATGGTAAATCATTTAAAATATAAACTTGATTTTCAGTCTAAGGAAACTGCAGAGCGACAGAAGAACCAACAATATCTCCTGTTTTCTCCTTTAAGGAGTCGACTCTTCTTGTGCTTTCAGACCAAAGAACTACAGATTCTTCACAACCTGCTCAAACTCTTGGTACAGGACCTCACCACACGGGTCAAGAAGGTTTCCGTCTCATTTCTACTCTGAAGCTCACCTTCTCCTGCTCAAACCGCTGACAAATGTTTCTGCTGCTCTAAAGTCTGGTCTCCAGAACTTCCTAAAAACTCTCAAAGTCTCTTCTGCTGCAGGTTGCTTTGTAGAACTGTTGCAGAAAACCTCACTAAACCACATGGAGGGGCCTCAAGATAGTCATCCAAATGAAACCGTACAAAACCAAACTAGCACAACCCAAACGCTAAAGTCTCCTGCAGCCTACCAGAGAACCTCTGAGAACAGAGAATCAGGACAGGAACTCTTACCTTCTGGACAACCAACGTTGGTTCTCAAACAAGAATACAGAATGTGTCTGACCAAAAACCTCTACAGACTCACTACAGCCAAGATAAAGACACAACTCAGGTGCACCAAATCCATTAATCACTGCACACATTAGCACCATGTGCTAACTGTGGCTAAAGAACCACATTTACCAAGACAACTATCCAGTACAAAGCCCTAAAACACACCAAGAAACACATTAAAGATGATTTTACTGCTGGAAGCTGCAAGCCAACGCCGAAAGAACAAACTAAAGCAATGGAGCCAAACCCGTTTCAGTGGTGGAGAGAAGCAGAGGAAATGTTTTACTGCAGCCAAATAAAGCAGGAAGACACTGAGCTGCTCAGGTGTTCCTGATAACACCAAGCAGCCACCTGGACAGCCAATAGGAACACAGCCACCTGGACAGCCAATAGGAACACAGCTTCCTGGAAGTCCAGAGGGTTGGGTTAGTGAAGGAAATTTAATTTAAAGTTGAAGCAGAAAGTTAACAAAGAAAGTTGAAAACCACCTTCTGATACCTGAAATCTCTGAGTTTTCACACAAAGAACACCTGAACATGTCAAACTGGTTCCATAGTAGAACCATCATTGTAAAAACGTCATAGTATGGTGTGTTGTTCAAAAAACATTATGACCCGGCTGTCTAGGGTCGCCGAGGAGCAACACAAAAACAGGACAAACGCTGGTTTCCAGGGGGTTAGGCGGCTATTTATTTGAAAGAGTAAGTTTACAACAACACAACGTGTGAGCAGAAAAATCACAAAGTCTGTCTTTAGTTCAGCTAAAAATATTAGTTTTTGTCTTTTTTATTGACCAAACTTTTCAGGAAGTAGATGAAGAATAATTAAAGCTCTCATGTAGAAGTCCAACTTATTTTGGATCCTTGTGGAGAGTTTAATCTTAGAGTTTGTACAGCTGTTGAGTTTTTAAAAACACATGGATTGTTTTGACATTTAATAACCGAGTCCTGAAATAAAATTACAGTTGTGGATTTCTGTCATTTAGTCTGGACTTAACAAATAACAGCAGCATAAATCCCAAACGTCATTATGAGGTGTCTGGATTGAGGTTTCTCACTTGATAATGATCAAAACATGAAATTTAGGTTGGTTTAAAGGAATATTCCACCTTAAATCTTTGAATGTTGACCTAAAAGGTTGGTTTCAGGAAGTATTCCACCTACAAGGTCCTCGCACATCCACCTTAAAGGAACATTCCACCAAAAATCCTCGGACATGCACCTAAAATGTTGGTTTAACCGAGTATTCCATCCAAAATCCTCAAAGTGACCTGAGGGGCTGGTTAAAAGGAATATTCACCTAAAACCTCAAATATAGACCCGAAAGGGTGGTTTAGAAAAAATCCTTCAATGTAGACCAAAAAAGTTAGTATGGAGGAATATTCCACCTGAAATGTAGACCTGAGAAGTTGGTTTGGAAGAATACACCATCCTAAACATCCTTAAATGTAGACTAAAAGACGGTTTAGAAGAAAATTCCACCTAAAATCCTCCAATGTAGACCTAAAGTGTGAGTTTAATGGTATATTCCACCCAACATCCTTGAACATAAACTTAAAAAGTTCGTTCAAAGGAATATCCCACCTAAAATCTTTCAATGTAGGCCAAAAAATCTTGGTGTAAAGGAGTATTCCACCTTAAATGTAGACTTAAAGGATGGTTTGGAGTAATATTCTACTCTAAAATCTTCCACTGTAGACCTAAAAGGTTGATCTGATGGTATATTCTACTCAACATCCTGGAACATTTACCTAAAAGGTTCGTTTAATGGTATATTCCCAGAAGAACCCTTGAACATCGGGCTTAATGGTATATTCCACCCAAAATACTTGCACATATACCAAGAAGTCAGTGTAAAGGAAATGTAGACCTAAAAGGATTGTTTAAAGGAATATTTAAACGATTATTTTCATTATTTAATAATCTGTAGTCAGTCAGAACCCTGGCAAACTTGTTTTCATCAGTTTTTTTAGTGGAAGTCACAAATAAAGGAGCTCTTGGTTTTTCCTGGCGTTAGTGAGTCAAAAGCTGCTGTTTCAACACAGACACGTTCAGATGCATCCACAAACCTCTCAGCACTCAAACACCCACAGACAGGAGGCCAGCTGGACCGAGGCTCGGCGGCGTCCTCAGATCCACGAGTCGGGGAGTCGGTGAACTTGTTGGTCCGGTTTGAAGGCCTCCGTGTGGTCCAGTAGAAGTCCACGTAGTCGGTGTTGGCTTTGAACCGCAGCGACTGGCCGCCATCAGGTGGACCAGCTCGTCTTCGTAGGACTCCTCCTGTAGCCTTGAGGGGACCACAGGAACATTCAGTAGCTGTTGGAGTTCTTCCTGTCAGGCTCGTGGTAGAACGGCTCTGAAGAATCTTGTACTTGTCTTATCTGGAACAATCTAACAGCCTAAACTGTTAACAGCGGTGTAAAGAAGCAAACACACAGGCATAGATTAGGACTCAAACTAGATTTATTTTAGAAAACAAATCAACTTAGAGGCATTTGTTCACACATGTGGCTGAATAGGAGGCCGTCCAATCAGATTCGAGGTCTTCACTCTGTAGGTTGTTTGCTTGGTGAGACTCTTTGATCTCCATCAGCTGACATGGATGTTTGATGGTCTTCCTCTCTAGTGCCAGATGATTCATTCATGAATTCAGCAGCTACAGACTGAAATGAAGCTCATGCTGCCGTTACTGAATTCCTGTTCCAGATCAAATGTTCAGAGCTCACCTTGAATGCAGCCGTCTGCTGTCTGATAGTTTTTCTCATTGTAGTCTTCAATAAAGTCTTTTTCCTCATGTCAGGATGTGGTGAGACTCTTTCTCAGTCTCTGCAGACGTCCCTCATTGTGCATCTCCAGAGAAGAAACAGAAAAACTGGTCACTGCTTCAGCATCACAAACGCTCTCCAGCATTGAGAGTGTTTTAGGAATTCATTCATTGTGTTGTGATCTTTGAAGGAGCAGAAACTTTACAGCTGCCAGAGATATGAGCTTCAATTCTGGATGTTTTAGGAAATGAAGTTCATCAAATGAACACTTGATTATTGCTGATAACTCTCATTAAATTACTGAAGAAATCCAACATAAAAACCTGTAAACTCTCAGGCAGCTTTTGTTAAAGTTTGTCTATAATTCTATCATCATGTTCTGGAACCAGGACTCTGCAGAAGTTCCTTCAATCAGATACTTGTGTGTTTCTATTTCAGGCCTCAGGTTTGAACGTACAGCAGAGGATTAGAAAGGAGTGATTTTAATGTTTAAATCAGTCCAGTAAATGTTTGGCGTGAAAATTATTAAAATTTTGATTTAGATAGATTTGTGTCATAAATAATATTGTAGAGTCTCACTTAAATATATCCAAATGAGTTCAGTGTATTTACATTTTATAGAATATTTGATTTCTTAATCTCAATACTGTAGGGTCTGACCCTAAATATTATAATAATGATGTCAATTTAAATAATATTTTAGTGCAGAGTCATAAACGTTAATTAGCTAAACTTACATAATAAATATCACTGTACAATCTTAACCTGAACATTTATATAATTGAGGTAAATTTACATAAATCATGATATTCTTAACTGGAATATTTCTAACATTAATCTTTTTGTATTGTGCTGATAAACAACAATAACCCGACTTTCAGATAATATTTGTTGTCTGTGATTGTGAGACTAAATTCCTCCACATTCTGGAACTGGACTGAATTTCCCAAAATGGAAACATGGACAGAATTTAACACTCTTATATCCATGGTAACGCTAACGTTTCTGCTTCTTACCAAAGTTCACAACACAAGTAAAGATTTTAATGTAAAACTTCAGGGATGACTGCTGACCATAAGTATTCTGATCAATACTTCATGATCAATATCAGGACAGATGTTACAATTCCAGATGTTGCATTAGACTGCAGTTATTCACAGAGAAATTAAAACATCACATTCCTCATAAAAACTAGATGGGACTTTTATTAAATAAAGTGTTGGTGAATAAACAGTGTAAAAAGTGCAAAGCAGCTCCATTAAATCAGGAGATGTGAGACTTCCACAGCATGGATCACCATCTGCTGTGTTGATTCATAGCTGAATGTCAGAATGAACTGAGCTAGAAAAGCTGCTTTGAGCTGCAACATTACGGTCTGACAATCCAACACCATCACAGTTTTCATCTGGTTGTTTTGCTTCAACATGCTGTGAAGTTCAGTTTTTACCTGAATCAATACAGAGATTCCATTTCCAACCAAGACTGGAATAAAAATTAGAATGTTATGAGGTTATTAATGCAACTACATCCTTTCAGATGGAAGGATTTACTTCTAAGTTCTAATTCAAGTTTCAGTTGGAGCACATTGCATTCACAAAGAAAAACAGCGAAACCTTCATAGCAACATTTAATAAACCTAAAGCTTCCCTGTTGGCTCATTGGTGGAGTTTGTTACTGAGCATCTGAACCTTAAATCCAGTGAGACGACCATCTTCAGTTGAGGCCAGTCAGAGAACTTCAAGACCTTCCATCGGCTGGACCAGATGTGGCATCATCTCCCTCTGAACATCTGGATGACAGGAGAAAAGACAGAAATCAAACACAGATCACAGAAATACAATTTATTCACTTTCATCATTTTATAAAAGTAGCATGAACTTTATTAAAACTTGACAATATCAGTAATGAAAGTAAATGTTTTTATCTCGTGTTGAAGCTAAATTTAAAGTCAATTTTAATGACAGTTTATCCTGAGAGGAGTGAGAATGGAGCTTTTCTTTCCTTTTTAGAATATTCCCTCAAAATATTCTGTTTATTATTGGCTTTAGAAGCATTTTTCTTTACTTATTTATTTTTAGATACCTCAGACTGATAAACTTTGCTGGTTTGCAGATAATTTCACGTACAATGACAATAAAGATCTTCTATTCTAACATATTTTGCTAAAACAAGAACTGCAAACCTTCTCAACCATCTCTCAGTCTGCAAAATTCCAACTGCGACCAAGAATTATCTGATGTAGTTATTATTATAATCTTTACTGAACCAGCCCTGGAATTAATAAAAAAATCTGTATATGGATATGATTTTCTCTGATGGGACCACTGTGGAAGCTGTAGTAATTATTAACTATCCTTTGAAGAGAAAGATTAGGTCTTCATTCAGGTGGATAAAAAATGCTCTCCCTTAAAAAACAAAAAAAACTGCATACAATAAAGTAAATCTCTTCTGCACTGCACACATACTACACTTTTGTATAACTCTGGATGTCAGAGTAAAGGCAGACAGATCCACTGATCAGCCACAACATTCTGACCACTGACAGCTGAAGAGAACAACATTCATCATCTTGTTCTAATGCAACGTTCTGCTGGGAAACCTTGACATTCATGTGGATGTTTGACATGTACCACCACCTAAACACTGCAGGACAAACAACCCCCTAGTCTCCATGGCAACAGCAGTCCTTGATGCCAGCTGTCACCCTCAGCAGGAAGAACTAAAACTGCTCAGGAGTGGTCCGAGGAACACGACAGAGCTAAGCTGTTCACCTGGGTTCCACACTCCCCACATCCAGATCTGATTGAGCATCTGTGGGATGGTCCAGGATCAGCCTGGTCTAGGTAGGACCCACCCTGCAACCCACAGGATCCACAGGATCCCCAGAGGTTCTGATGAACCACTGGGTCAGAGGAGTTTTAGCAGCATAAAGGGACCAACACAGTATTAGTCAGGTGGTCATAATGTTATACTGTTTTATTGTCATGCTGATTATATGATGAGTAAATGTTACCATCAATTATAACATCCACATTGATCAGGAAAAAAAAACAAATTATCAGTTCATTCAGAAACTGTGGGGTTAAACCTAAAAACACAGACCTCAACAGCAGTTTGTTTCAAAGCAGAACACCAGCTGGTTTTCACTAAAGAAGCTTTAAGAGCAACAATTAAATGACAGTTTTGTTCTCATTAAGTTAACAGAGTCAGCTAAAATAATGTACACACATCAGGAAAAGAAAAACTTTTATAAATATTTCATTAGTATAAGTACTTCTATACATATAGATACCTCTTTCTAAGTTTGATCAAATCACGATAACTCTGTGTCCTGTTGTACGATGTTTTCCCAACAGATGGCGCTACCCTCATGAATGGAGCATCAACAAGTGACGTCTACAACAGAACAGAAATGTCTGGAAGCCAGTGGCCACCACTTTGAGCATCTCTTGTAATTGTAGAGCCCAAAGATAACTTTTATTAATCTCGTGATGTCTGAATAAATTTGGTATTGAAATATTTATGCAAGTTTTTCTTTTCCTGATGTGTGTAAACATTATTTTGGCTGACTCTGTATAATGGGTTTCTGACAGGTCACCAGGCAACATCTTTTTATAATAATGACAAACATACCTGCATTCTACAGGAGTGATTTTCCTCATGTGCAGGTAAAGATGTGAGGAGCTTAGAGATGACAGGAGCAGGAGTCATCCTCACTAATTCAGCTTCCACCTAGAAACAGAAAGACCACAAACAAACACACTGATATACTCTCAAACGTTCAACCTCACAGCCTCAAAATATCTGTTTAGGAAGTGTTGTGTTTCTAAATTCTGCTGAAAGCATTGACAGACATTCTCTTACAAGGTTGTGTAAAAAGCAGCCTGTCCTCTGAGCTACTGAGAAATCTTCCTGAACAAAGTTTCTATGTGTAAATCAGCTCAACAAAAACTAAAGCCTCACTCAGAGATAAGAGGTATTGCAAATTATAAAGACTTTTCTTTGTTAACTCAGACTTTCTGCTTCAACCTCACATAAAAAGAGGAGTTTAACTCTTCAGGTGACTGAAAATGAACGGCTTGTGCAGTTCTAGATCCAAAAGTAGGATGTTTCAACTCATGTTTTACTACAAATACATGCAATAATAAATAAATACAATGGCTGAATGTTAGTTTATTCACTATTAATGTCATTTTATATACTGGATTGAACTAGAGCAGTGGAAGAGAGAAGGAATTTAATGAAATTAAGGAGATTCAGAGAGGTGATGTTGCGCAATGTTAAGTTAAGCGAGGTTTAATTCAAACCAGCTGAATGTTAAACTTCAGTGCAGCTCAACAGGTTTCAGTTAACCTTAAAGTAAAATAACTTTTTTAAAAGCTAAAATACACAGCAGAGAAATACAGGTTGAGAAGGTCATTCTAATAATGAGGACAGCTGCTGCAGCAACTAACACAGGTGTTCAGCTGTAAGTTAGCCACCTGTGTTAATTAGCCCGCTAGCTAACTTAGCCGCTTAGCTAGCTAACGCGTCCGGACCAACTGCTCAAACACGACAAAACACAACTCTTTACTAGTCGCTGACTTAACGTACAACAAAACAACGCTACTGGCTAGAAGTATTTATCTTCTTACCGTGTTTTACTCCAAAAACAAGATCAACAGCAGCCAGAGATGCTACCAGACGTGCCGACCATAGATATATATAGCAGACTAGATACGCTAGCGCGCTGTCTTCTATATTATCTATGGTCTGACCAATCGCTGCTCTCTTGCTCCGCC
Source organism: Amphiprion ocellaris (assembly GCF_022539595.1). Classification (NCBI taxonomy): domain Eukaryota; kingdom Metazoa; phylum Chordata; class Actinopteri; family Pomacentridae; genus Amphiprion; species Amphiprion ocellaris. The sequence goes on from NC_072772.1 coordinate 11,999,851, forward strand.
CTCTGAGAATCTTGTTGTCGTTTGGTTCCACACTTGCTGATGACCACTTCCGGTCTCAGAAAATGAAAAAACTGACACTTTTTCGTTTCTGTCTCTTACTGACTTTACTTTCTTGTTATTCTAAATATAAAACGAAAATCAAAGCATTTAAAAAAAAAAATCGTATATCCCTTTTTGATCATGAAAAGGAAAAACGCCTTGTATTTCAATTTTAATTTTTGTATTTTAAAACGAAAATCAAATGACTACTCGTTTTTTGTTTTTCAATACCCGTTTCAGAACGGAAAATCCAATTACCAGATCCGTACACGGACCCCTTGGTGCTTAAAAATAAGGTTTGTTATTGCAACACATTGAAATAAATGCAAGTATGAAGTGGTCCCTGAGAGCAACTTAATTCTTTAGTATTAAGTTCATCATACTGGTTGATGCTTTGCTTTGCATTAAATGTCTCACAGTTGGTCGTAATCTCTCTTTGAATCTACAGAAGTTATTATAAATAAAATATAATAATATATTATAATATAATATAATAATATATGTACATTTTTATAGTGCTCTCCCTTGGCCTTTTTTTTTTTTGGTAAATAACTGGAGACAATGTCTAATATGCCTAATGAGCTTCTTACTGAGAGAAAAATAAACATAATCTGACCAGTTAATTTAAACACATCTCTCATTTCTTATTTCTTATAAATAGCTTGCTAGCTAGTTAAGGCAGGATGCAAAACTCCACTTGTCACATTATTCACCTTTAACTTAATGTAACTCAACACTATGGAATTTAAGGAAACACATTTTGCAAAACTACAAATATGCACAACAATTCCTACAAGTCCTACCTATGGGATTGTGACCTTTAGGTTCTTGTCATTTCAAATAAATTTTTGCCAAGTTTTTAAAAAGGGGTGAATTTTAAAGTTGATAGCAAGAGAGAAGTGATGCTTGCATCAGAAAATGTCAGTAAGTTATCAACACTGTTCTCCAAAGCCAAGTGTTTTTTTTTTCTTTTAAGCTTTCAGAGACCTTGTACAGTCTCTTCAGATTGCTAAGGGCTCTCTGAATTCCTTCATTTATGTACCTTTACTTACAATGGTCTCACATACTGTAGAGTTCTCACAGATCTTAAATCAGGTTGCATCACAGATAAAAGAAGAAATCTCATCGATTATCTGCTTGTGAACATGAATTACAAGATTAAAAAGAAACACAGTCTCACACTACATGATATTAGGATAATCTTTGAGGCAAGAGGTACAGACCAGCTAGTTGTCTCTCTGCAAGTTTTTTTTTTTTTTTGAAAGTCTTTTTTTTTTTCTGTGTAGCTGCAGAAACATTTAAGGGCACATTTTCTTGAGTCTTTCCACTGGACCAGCTACACTGTGGCCATTTACCAAAGTGCTCTTATTTCCTCACTGTAGCTGATTTGTTTGCACTTCTTTACTTTTGGCCCAGAAAGACAGCATTGACATTTGATCCAAATTCTTGCAAATATCAGTCAGAACTACCACCATAGTCCTTATCATGTTTGGGGTTGGAGGCACTTCAGGAGGTGAAAAAAAATCTTCAAGATAGTTTGTACCAAACACCCCTACCTACCAAAAACTGATTTAACTTATAAATTGAGTCAGACGAAACAGACACATTTGCAAAAAGGTGCACACAAAGTACACATGCCGTTGAAACCAGGCTATTTGCTGTGATGGGCTTTTGGAAGTGGTTACCATGGTGAAAATTAGCAAGCCAAACCGCCTGCGTTGATTACCCTTTCAGAGATATGGGGATACAAATAGCAGTAGTTAATCTTGTTTAGGGCACACAAATTCATTGTGACAGCTCGGCTGCTTCAACCCCGCAGACTGTCGCAGTGTAAATTGAATGGACTGATTGTAAAAGAGAGAAAGAAAAGAAGACTACTATAAACAAAAAATAAATAAATAAATGAAAAAGGAAAAGCAAGAAATAGTTTTGGGTCTAGTTTGGTCTGAATGTAAATTGTTTGCTATAGTCTGAGCATGAATTTTTTTAATTTATTTTTTTTAAACTTAACTTTTAAAGTAGAAAACAGAACTTGGGCATTTGTATGCAACGGTGACTTGGCCAAAACGGTGACAGTGTAGGGGTAGCTTAGGGCAAAATACAGTCTCGCCATTTTTCATAATTAGCCAATAAACATGCAGGAAGATATTGGACCCATTAAAATACTTCACAGCCCAAGTAGGCAGGCACGCAGAAACACACACACGAACACGCACACACACAAATACACTCACATATATTAAGTGCAACTCTGTGCAAAGATCTGCACAGAGTTGGACAGTGGCTTAAATGCACACACAGCAGTACAGGTAGCTCTCAGAGTCATTTAGAACAATTCAGTTGGAGTTAATAACTGAATAGCAGCACAGAAGAGAACATGCACTGGCTAACTTATCGCTGTAATGATTACATAGGTCGTATAGGATCATACATCTGAGAACATGAAGCTCCCCCTGAGGGACACACACACCATATAGGAAACCGTATAAGTTACATTAAATTGAGGCAGCAGTGTAGTGTGGTAAAGTGGATATTTAATCATAAATGTTGCAAGGAAGTGGTCCCTCTCCACAGCGCATATATGAGCCACAATAGCAGTGGAGCTCTCGAAGGGAAAAACATGGAAGAAAAAAAAGTGTAACCTGCATACACATAGTTAGAGATATAAAGAAGAATAATTGTACGATATATGTGAATCCCTAATATGATCTATAACAGGTCTTTTTCTTGTGTTTTGGGAGCTGGAGCGGATCAGAATGAGCAAACTTAGATGACTTTGCTGTAAGTACACAATAGAGAAGCTCGTCTTGTGCTGAATGTTTGGAGAAGAAAGATCCACCAGCCATTATAGTGTTGCAGCTCTAATTATGTTGTCGGCCTAAAATATGTTTTCAGCAGTTGCTTCCCATTGTATCTCAGCTATTGTTTGGATTGCATTGCTTGTGTATACGTTTCTTCCCATTTGGCCTCAAACACAAATTGATTTTTGAACACTCCGTAATTTTCTATAATTTCCCATTCGATCGTTTGCTCCCTTAATGCAGACATGTGGTTGCGCTTCAAGCTTTCCTCAAGGAACTGCAGGTGCACACACGCACGCACACACACACACACGCACGCACGCACGCACGCACGCACGCACACACACACACGCAGGCATGCACACACGCAAGCACGCACACACACATACAGTAGAGGATGTCTTTTGTTTCCTTTTTTCAGCTGAGACGTACATATGATACAAATGATTTGTCTACCAGAAAAAGATTAAGGAAGCTCTGAAAAGAGTGGAGTAAAACTGTTAAGAGAAAACAGACGGGGCAGGGAAATAAAAATGCTGCAGCAAAAAGACAAAGTGCTTTAATCTATATTTTAATCTCTTTACAGCTGCATGTTTTCATCATCATCTGTTGAGCCGTGTAGTGACCTTTAACCTCTGCAACTCATTTAACTGTTTCAATGCACATGTTCCTTAGTTTTAGTACAGATGACTATTGCATGTAGAGGCCATTAAATTACCTCCTTAAATGCAGCCAAACTATAAAGATCATATTAGCTATGGAGATTAGAGGTAATTTCTAGACAACAGCTGAATTTGGTACTGATGTACAGGCTACTTGCCGAGTACCTTACTAGCTTAAATTAATTCTTTGTCTTTGGGGAACAGATTATTAAAAATATTTATTATTTGGAACATCATCATTCGCAATAGCTCCACACAGCAGCCACATATAATGCTCATTTGCTGCTCATTCATGATCTCTGCAGAACAGTCTGTCTCACTGCTCCCTTTGCTGATGCTATCATCACACACTCCGAATATTTCACCTCTTAAAAGACTAGTTTAATCTTCCTGGAAGCCTTTCTTCTCCCTTGCATTTACAACTTAATTCTGCTGTTCCCTGTTTCACAGAGCTGGCCACTTCCTCAACCACCTCTATTTATAGACAACCTGCTGTCTTATCTCTCATTTAAATCGCCTTCTTTAAAGTGCTCATGCAAAACCATTGATAATTAGTTCAGTAAACTAGTTGAAAGATTAGCTGATTAATTACTTCATCATAGCCATAATTACTATCATTGATATGGCACTTATTTATCTGCAAAGTTACCGCTTTACAACAAACAGTTAAAAAAAACAGGGCACAAATAAGAACATAGAATATTAAAAGACTGAAACTCACTTCTGAAAAAGGTGTTTCTTTTATATGTGATTTAAAAGACTGAACAGAATTTGCAGCCCTAATCTCCTCAGGTAAGTCATTCCGAAGTCTGAGAGCCCTGACGGCGAAGGCTTTAAATTTGGGGACATCCAGTAGCAAAAGGTCAGAAATATAACTTGAGGAAAGACCTTCCAGGGCTTAAAAAGTAAGTAGCATATAAAATAAACTAATCTCATATTTTAGTGGTAGAAAACTTTATATTCATAATAAAAGTCTCTACTCTGACTATCCCTGTACATTTTTTCCGTGTTTGTATTCATGGCAGCACTGGAGCTTTATCTTTTGCTATTGGCAACATTAAACAAAAGAAAAGTTACTCTTCAACATGAGAATGAAAGAATCTTCTGTCTGTCACACTTCATGTTAGATTTTGGTCAGTTTGGTTTAGTTTTTCATGGTAAAAACTTAAGTGGTGAACATACAGATACATTAATGTTTTATGTTTTCGTTGTCTCGCAAAGAACACTGTCTCCAAGAATAACACACACTGACACTGCAGGACTGTTAATGTTTGGTGCCAAAGCAGGAGGCATTGCACTATCTATGTACCTCAAGTGATGAGGGAGCAGCACATCCTTAACCAAATATATTAGTTTCCTTTCATTAGCCTGTCAGGGACAATACTCGCTATGAATAGATTTTAAGAATGTTTGTTTCCAGAAACTGTGGGGCATCATTCCAGTACATGTTCCCATTAGTTTCCAAAACTTGTGCTTGTTATTACCCAGAGGACACCCACAAAAATAAAGGATGCAATTGAACTGTATAATCACCAGGTATTAATTTTTACATTAAGAAGAAACGGCAATCAAATCTTGCTTCAAACAGTTAGTATAATTTTAGTCACAGCACTAAGAAGATGAATTTAAATATTTCAGCTTTAGAATAACACAACATAGAACAGACACCACGGATGATTTCTGTGGTGTTAATGGCTCAGCATGTGTGCATGTTTTCAACCTCGTCCACAGGAGACTTGGGTTCTACTTGGTGCACATCATCTTTCGTTGCTGACAGAATTGTGTCGGTGTATCCAGCACTGGCCTGTTTTCCACCAATATTATATTAGAACTTCTGCCCTTCCTCAAATGGAGAAACTGTCCTGACTTGTTCCAAACCAGTGGACCAGCTGACAATGTGCAAGGTCCAAACCGCCACTTACTGCTTAAGTGTTCGGTGTGACTGTGGCCGTGGAAACAAGTTTTTCTCAAACGAATTACATTCATCTGCAACTACTTTTGAGTCTGAAAAAAGTGTGTTTTAAAGAGACCATTTTGCTAGCAAGATTCCATTTTTCTGCTCTTTTTCACAGAATGTCAATATTGAATGTACCTCCAAAATGTTAACAGCAAAAGTTTTTCATTATGTTTTTCTTCAGTATTCATACTTAGCACTGAAAACTGGGCACTGAGGTCATTTGTAGGGAACCGTGTTTGTGGTTAGCTCTTCTATTTTTCTACTTACGTGAAAGGGAAAAATAAAAAATAAAGAAACTTACCAGTCAATTGACCTCTAACCTTTTTTTGGTCATTCTAAAATCACATATTGGATGTTTTTGTAAGACTTTTGACATTGAATGCTTTGAAATGAAACATCCTTCACAGTATCACATAATCAAACTTTCCAGTGTTTCCATTTTTTTTTTTTTTTTACTTTTTGACTTGAAGTTTTGAAATGAAAATCCAGAAATCCAGGATAAAATGAAAGTGCAAGGATTTTTACATATTAAAATCAGACCACCATATCACTGATGAACTATTAGTCCTTTCTATCAGTAAATAACAGGCGGAGGCATGCGGCATCACATTAGCGCACACTCTTGAAAAAATACATGCATCCATGTTTACACAAACATGCACAGTTGTTTCCTTTCATGAAATTTGGCTGACATTTGAAGAGGCTGACACAACATCCTGATGGCCGTGAAGGGCCAGAAGACTGCGTCCAAGATCAGAATGACTCAAGTTATGTTTACCTCACATTTCTTTGACTGAGTTTTCACCTCAAAAACATCAAGTAAAATGATTAAATCAAGGTCAGTCAGGTTAGTATTACCAAAAAACCCCCCAAAACCCGGGACTCTGTCTTTACGTTATAAAAATTTGTACATTTAATGGGGAAAGCTGGAAAGTTAATAGCCATACACACAAATCTGTAGATAAATAGCGAGAATATTTGAGCTGTGTCTTAAAAAAATCCATTCTTTTCAACAATGCTGAATTTTTAATTATTTCTTGAAAAACATATTTTCTGCCAGACAATTTTTGTTTGTGACTTTCCAGAAATATGTTTGTAATCAACATTTATTTGTAATTTCTTGTACTGATTTCCGATTGTTGCTCTTTTTCAGCCAACCAGTCGTATATTATAAGGTGTGGAACTCATCACCTTAGTAAGTAAGACAATGGAGCAGTAGCTTCAAATATGTTGCAACAGTGTATATTTTAATCCAAAGCACGGTATTTTGCTATACATAACCATGTAGTTTTGGTGCCCACACCTAACCTCCCTTCCTGGGTTGAAGTCCTGTGTCAGACTTGTGCCACCACCACCCATCTGCCCTCCTAATATGGATATTGTGAGCCTTTGAAAGTGGAAATTTGCCATACTGTTACCTTACTGGGAGAAAATACATTCCTTTCAAAACGTAGTTGTATTGCAGTGCTTCTTTGGAGACTGATAGCTTATATTTTTTGTCATTTTCTGCCAAATCCTCAATCTGAGGTTTATCATAGTGTCTATAATGAGTGAAGCAGAAGAGTGAGCAGATCTTGTCTCTGTGGAGCAGCTTTGTCCTGTCTTTACCCCCAAACCTCAGGTGGCCCAATCAAGCACTGGGCCTTTGAAGTGTAACTGACTGCAGGCCTTCACACTCTACATTGTGTGTGTGTGTGTGTGTTTGTGTGCGTATAGTTTGGGTGTGAACCAGTACACACTTGTATCTGCATCTGGAAACATAACAGTGCGCGAGTGTGTGCCTGTGAGCGTGATGCTGTGTGTCGAAGCATCCTCCCCTCACGGCAGAAGCATTAAGCAAAGGATAACGGTTGTCCGACTGATCCGTTTCCCTCGATGAAAGCGATCAAAAGAAAAGTGAAGTGGCTGCGTTTCTTCTCTTTGACACTGTGAGCTCACCATGATAAATTTGTCCTTGATTACTAAAAACATCAACAATAAAACCAGGTTTACAGCTGTTTTCAACTTTCAAAGCCTGGTGACCCTCAGGGCCCAGCTAGTTGTGTGTGCACTTTAAGGCAATCTATTCCAGGCCAGTTCTTTACTCTGTGCTGCAATATTTTTTATAGTATTTCTCCCTTAGATTTGCTAACAGATGCCTCCTTTAGCAATGACTACTGGGCCATACTGTGAAAAAGCAGTTGGTGCCTCCCACTTCACACCTGCAGATTTTTTAAATTTTGTACAATAACTTTAGTATATTCAATTAAGCAATTTAAAATTTTACCGTCATACAATGAATCTTTTCCAAGTTACAGCCTCTTGAAGTACACAGAGGCTGGAACTTTTATAGCCCTCACATGAAATCTTCAGGGAAAAAACACATTTGAGCTCTGCTATGAACACATTTTTGCTACCAAATCAACCAACTTAAAGCATCAATATCATGAATATCAATAGAAACAAACACTGGTACACTGGATGTAATATCTTCACCAGAGCAAACTCTGAAAAGTGTATTCTGGATAAAACTTCAAAGGTCATATCGCCATGTCATATAAGTTGCTAGTCAAAACAAGTTATAGCATATGCAAGGTTTAATTTTTATCTGCATTTTGATACCTGACTTATCTTCCAATAATGATTCGTTCCACATCAGAAATATTTTTTAATGTAGCATACAAACATAAAAAAAATGTCTGGCTGTTTTCTGGGTTGCTAGAGGGATGACTGTTGCCTCAAAGATCGCCCCCACACATACTTAAAAATTTCATTATTTTGCAGCCAGCCAAAATGTAAATTGTACTATGTTAAGGAATTTGCTCTGAGAAACCCCTCAAAATGTTCTAGGACTGAGGAGTAGCCCTTGGTTTGCTGCTGTTATTTGACTGGCATGTATGCTGGCTTTTTATTGGCATATGGCACTGCTGAAAACCCCCACTGTTGTTCTAGTGAAATTATATTATTGTGTATTTCAAAAATGGTATCACTTGTGTTCCACAGTTTGGACAATCTAAGGCACCACATTTCATCTGAATAAGAATCACAATCAGTGTGAGTGATATTTATTTTTAGCCACTAAAAAGTGTAAACACTTATGTAACTTTACTTGTAACTGGGGGGAAACCTGTCACCAGAGGGAAGACCCTGGATTGGCACGTCAGTTCATGTTCCGCACAAGTATGTATTCCTCCATCTTAATGAAATTTCAAATAAAAAGAAAAAAAAAGAGACAAATTTGTTAGTCATGTGTCCACCACATTTGGTGAAACAATGTGTAAAGAAATAAATCCGATGGTTAATTGATTCCACATTGAGTCATTGCTTAGTCATAGCCACTAGTAGTATGGGATCTGGGGTTGATAAGACGGAAGGTGCATTATTTTTATTATTGCAGTCTTGTTACCCTCAACTCTCTTAGCCCCTGTCACCTACAGTATCCTTTTTGTTTAGTAATTTATTAAACTGTGCAAGTTTTTCAGATGGTATAGCATCATATTTTCTTATGGTATTCTATATATTGTCTCTTGGCCTCCTGATCTGTTGTGGTGGGAAGGTTTGTAATGGATTCAGACAGCATGTCTTACTTGAACAAAAATAAATTTCAAATCTAGTTCTCAACCAACAGCAACACATAAAGTGTGGCTTTGCCAAGAGTGATGACTCTGTGCAGTTTGAGGAGTGATCTTGGTTTACATATAATTTGATTTATGTGCACCAATGAGACTGTGTCAATGTCAACATGTGTTTTTTATGTTTCTTATCTTTCTCACAAAAACGTTTAACTAAGTGTTGGTCAGATTGTAATTCCAGATGGTATATTAACTGTATGAATAAACTGGTCACAACAAAAAGGATAGTAAGAATCGATAGCCTCCTTGAAAATTTTAATCAGTCTGTCCTTAAATAAAGTACTCAAGAACATCGAACCAATAATGTTTAAAAATAAAAGGTGGAAATATTGACATTATCTTAATTCAACATTTTAAATGAGCAATTAATGCAAATAAAAACAAGTTTCCTCTGGTTAGTTAAACATCCCTTGATTGTCTAGTTAGTGATAAATACCTTCCAGTGAAACACCTTTCAATAACTGTCTTTCAATAAAATGCAAAAGGTGACAAAGGAGGGAGATTACATCAAGGCCAGACAGGGCCCTTGGGCTACACTGCGTAGAAATACTCCACTGAGTTTGTGGCTTAAGAGGCTTTTATTTTACCTCTCTGACGTCAGCTCCTGGCCACGTCTGCTTGACAGATAAAGGAGGGCAGAGAGAGAGAGAGAGAGAGAGAGAGAGAGTTCTTTTCACACTCTTGATCCTCCAGATACCACTCACACCAGGGATGGGATGTGTGCATTTAGGGCTGGAGTGTTTTTTCTCCGAAGCAGAACCCGCCAGAATCAGAGACCAATCAGAAACGGCCATGTCTGCCCCCTGAGAGGTTTGATCCTAACAGACACTAGAGAGGGCCATATGGCAGTAACCCTTTCAGACTCTGGACTGCACTGTGATTGGGCACAAGCCAGCACTCTCACATACATTAGATGCTCTTTACAATTATTATTACAAAACATGAGTAACAGAGAGCGATAGTATTTCCCCACTTGAATGACTTTATCTTCTGTTCTTTAAGGCTGCAGCACTCGCGGCTGTATCAGGGGGAAGACACAACAAAATGAACAACAAACAGTGTAAATACTTCAGCAAAAAATTCTTTCACCATACTTGAAGATACAAAAAGGCATCATTCTTTTTGGTTTTTTTGGGTGAAAGACAATTAGCAACATTAGGCAACTTTGAAGGCGGTGTGGTAATCAACACTTGAGTGCAAACCAAGACAATGAGCAGAGCTGCAAATGTCATCTGTGTTCACATTTCAGCAAAGATAACAAAAAGAAGAAAAATGTACAAATATTAATTCTTTGCAGTTATGAATCATGTAAAATAAGGCATTATATTCATCATTATTTTGAGAGAAAAATGTTGTGGAATTGCTGGATTGCTTAAAGGAATAGTTGAGCATTTTTGAGACATACATTCTATGATAAATCTAGAACTACAGCCAGCCACTGGTTTGATTTTTACAGACTTAAAACAGCAAAACAACTAACCTGTCCATAAGTATGACAAATAATAACCACTTTACAGCTCATTAAAGTCTTATAGTATGCCTACACAGAAAGCCTTTCAGCCTCGTTTCACGTGTCTGATGGAACAGATATGCTCATGTTTTAATCAATCCAGCTGTCTACACTATCAGCATAACCACTGCCAATTTGTCCGCATTAAATACCGGCAATGCATATTTTTACACTTTAAACAATTTTTGAGCTTTTTTATGTGCATAACTACAGCATGATTTAATTGGGCTTTGTGTTTTTAAAGATGCAGGTGACCTGATCTTAAAAAGGCTTTTTGAAATGTTGGTCTCTCTCCTGAGGCCCCAGCTCTGTGAGCAAATAGTGTTTGACATGAGCAATAGGGCTCTGTGTTAAGAAATGAGTTGTGTAAGCTGTCGCTTAACTCACCCAAGCAGTTTAGCAAAAACAATTGAGAATTTATTGATTCTTTACCCACATCAGATTCTTGCCAGCGTTTGTAAGACGAGGACACTACTGCTGTGCTTCTGTTGCTGTTGTGTTCTCAGCCAAGCTTCATGCTACTTGGTGATGAGTTCTAATTATCAATTTGCTGAAGCTCAAAATTGTCCCCCTCATTTGGAAGGATTGAAAAACTCATACATATTAATATGTTCATAATATAAATTCATGGGTATTTGTTTTTGTGCATCAGCAATTATTTTAATTACTAATACTGATGTGTTATATAATTTAGAAATCTATAGTACAGCATATATAGTCTTGACATATTTAAATAAATGTCTAATATAGACTTTTCATATGATTATATTTTGTCAATTATGGCTCCAGAATTGACATCTGAAAGAAAATACAATGTATACTCCAACCAGAAAGGGGAATGAGAGAGTCCTCAGGAGGAAAGTCTGAGGTGCTACAGTTGGACCCTCTTGTTGTAATTCATAACTGTGCATGAAAGGCTCCTTTGTGGACACAAATGGGACAACAGAACTGTTAATCCTCTGCTCACGTGCTGCTCACACTGCATTTTCTATGTAGGCATGGCTATATTGTCATCAAGAGGTTGCCAATGACCAGCAGAGATCCCATGAAATGACTGTCCAGTAAATTTTGTGCATTTTGTTACTCTTGGATAAAGGCACTTTTGCTGTTTCTCTCTGTATCCAGTTTCAGTGCCTACCTAAAATAACTCCATCCATCCATTCAATTTGCATTTTGTCAGTTTGCCATTGATGCAAATAAGAATATAATTAATGAGATACAATCTCATTTGCATTTTTAATCAACTGGGAGAGCCTGCTGGTGATATCTATAGGTTAAAATAACTTCCTGTATATACAAGCTTCCAATAAAAATGTATGTAAAAATATATGCTGTAGTGTACTAAGGAGCAGAACAACAGTATTGAGGGGAACATTCCATAGCAATACACAGAAAATCCAGAGCCCCTTTTACACTGTTGTACATTTCTTTACATCTATAACAATACATATTATTTGTTGATTTTCCAAACATAGAATCACAAGCTAGTTTAGTGCATCAAAAAGACTGAACCACAGGGGAACACCTAAAGCAACATTTACAGGAAATTATTTTTCAAGGCTATTTCTCAATCTTTTTTTTTTTTTGTTTCTTATACTCTGAGCCAGAAATCTCCGCTTCAGCAGCACTTAGATGTACCAGACATTCCAGAGTTAGTCATATTGATATTCTGAAGGTTTTGAAGAAGTTGTTAGTTGATATATCATTCAGAGCCTGATTTATCTGACATTTTGGTCAAAACAAGGAATCAAATTATCTTTTTTTGGGTGTTGAGAGTAATTTCCGTTTTATGGGCAGATTTTTAAATGAGGGTTGTCCAGAACCATAAAGGTAACAACTTTGATGTCAATGGTTTAACAAATTGAAACATGAATTGTGAACCAGGCTTCATTTAATGTTTAGATTTCTGTTGTGGAAACAAATCCAAATAAATCCTCTTACCATTCCTGTAAAATTAGCTTTACATGCCAATCCAAGGCGTACCAAAAATAAACTGGAAACTGTTCTTTAGTTTACATTTGTGCTCTTGGTGTCTTTTGAAAGGCAACACTGAAGTTTTTTCAACAACAGTCAGAATCACTCCAAGTGCTACTGGAATTAATAGAGTGTTTTTTGGGGGGGAGTGGGAGTTTCACCCAAATTTTTGTATTTTACTTGGTACAAACAGATTCCCGCAGATGAGGTTGGGACTTATTACCTGCAAAGCACAACGGGAACACAGCATGAAGCCTTACCAAGTCCAAGTTCCAATTTTAGAGCAATACCACAGAGAATGAATATTGTGCACATGTTTTTCAAAGGGTATGTCTCAGTGGCTTCCACTAAAGGCCATTTGAAGACTCCAAAGAAGTATGGTCACATATAATAGGATAACAAGGATATTAGTATTAATTGTACAGTCATAACTTTGGGCTTCAATTAAAGGTGACACCTGGAGTTATCCTTATTGAAATGGAACTTTATGCAAATGAAAGAGTAAAAACAAGTGCTATTGTAGAAAGGCAGTTTATATCAAGTAAGTAACATTCAGCTAACTACGTTTACATGTTTTACTCCTTTTACAGTTTCTTGCCAACATGACTTGTCTCTAAACCACATGTTATGCCTTTTGTGCTTGGACAAAGGTAGTTTTCTCGATTCAGGGACTTTTAGTTGTTGCTCTGAAGTTACCCACTGAAGCAGCATCTTCTCATAATAAGAAATTCATTGGCTATATGATGAGTCAGCAGCACAATTGGTTGAAAATCTTTACATGCAAGAAGAGCGGCAGGCATTTCCTTTCAGTGCAGAATCTCTTTTGATTTTATGGGCTGTGGACATGGAATGGAAGCTCCTATTGGGTCAGCTGAGGTGCCAATCGAAAGGTCAGATTTCAGGCGCCATTTTAAAATCCAATTATCAGAAATGTTTCTATACAATCTGCAGTTATGGTGGAAAATCGGTGGAAGAACAGACACACCTGCCAGCAAATCTGAAATGCTGCATAAGCATGCCATGGGTATTTACAACGTAATGATGTGTTTTGGACTCAATATTTTCCTGGAATGAATCGTGTGACCTTCACCAATATAACAAGAGTGATTTTTGTTTAAATCTTATCTGTTGTTGGATTAATATGAAGCTTCAAAGGAGAATTGCCTCAGTTTCATAAATGATTATTTGCTTGTTGGTGGTCTGACAGAGGCCTTCATTGTACTTGCTGTTGTGAGTGTATCACTAAATGGTTTGCACCAATCAAATCACAAGACACTTAGCTTCCCAATAATGTGGCAGTTGAGTTCCTAGCATCGTTTTGTACTTGGGACTGTTAACATAAAATTTCTGAAAATCTGTACTAAAAAAACGCATTGCCTTAAAGTAAGTCAATAACTTAGAGTGTTTAATAATAATAATATCTTTTTGTTTAATTTTTTACCATGTTGACCTCTAGTGTCTCCAGTTAAAGCATGTTTTTGTCTGCATTGCATCGAAATGATACAGATACAGGTTTCAAAGTAAAACTTTGTTAAAAGGTGAACAATATAGTGCGATTGTAAGCAGTGACTAATATTGCTAAGGTTGGATTAATGAATCCTCAAAATACTGCTAATCTTTATTGACTCAAAATCAATAACAGGCTCTCTGTGCTAATTGGAGATAATGTAGTCTTGTGTTTTCCATCCTAGAGAAGAATTACATAGGGCAGTCATTTAGGTTGTTGGTTGATTAAGCACTTTGGGTTACCGGGTCACATTCAGGACACCAAAGCTAAATAAAGATAAGCCCACCGAGTACTATTTAAATTCTTCATTTTTGTAACTAAGTCTGTGGTATGAATATTGATAAGGACGGGGATGGGATTTTTCTCCAGTTCTGGCAGTTTGTTTTCCCTCATGTCCTAAACAATGTTTATTACTAGCCTTCATTAATTCTTCAAAATCCCCAATTCAGTTCTGCTTCCTCATCTGCTTCTTGTCCTGTTCACACTTTTGTTGCACTTTTATCATTTTATGTTTATGTTCTAACACTGTGATCATTGCCGTCATGAATGAAAATCTCACCTGACTCAAGTGTTGCTTTTATTTCTTAGAGCTCTGAAGCTGCATTCAGTGCATTCGGAAGTTTGAGTTCATCTTTTTTTTGGGACAGACCTTAACTGCTCTTTTTGCTGACTAAGCCTTAATGAAAGTTGTTAAATGTGTAAACAGATTAGAAATATTAATCCTCTGTTGTTTGAAGTGATGGACAGCCCCAAGGTGGCAGATTTTGTTTGTTCATTTTCTTGTTAATTTTGTTGTTAATTTTCTTTCTTTATCAAATCTCTCTGGCGATGCACGTGTGTGTGTGTGTTTGTACACAAGTGTGCTTATGTGTGTGGCAAAGGCCTATCTCTCCTGAGATGGTTGGAGATGGAAGTAGTTGTTTGTTTTTGTTCTCTACCCTCCTTTTTTCCTCTCCTTCCCTTCCTCTAGGAGAAGACGCCCGGGTACTGTACCACCCGCTAATCAGCAGCGCTGAGATTAACTCCGTGGAAAACCAAACAAACAAAGAGCGGGAGAGATTTTTCTTTTCCGCCTGGACTTGGCAAGAACTCCTCCCTTCCCTGGATCCCCCATTCCTTGTCCGAACGGAGACGAGAGGGAGTGTAGAACAAAGGAGTAAGCATCCCTTTGTTGGGATTAGGTGAAAAGAGAAAGGCTCTTGTCTTTGAGGCACTGGGCGCATGTTTCCCCATCTAATTTAATAATGCGCCTTTGTGCCTTTGGGATATCTCGTGTGTGTGATTTTTTTTTTTCATGTGTGTGTTTTTGTTTGAAGTGCAAACCTCACACTTATGAAATATCCTGGTCATGCTGATATGTTGGTATCTTAAAGCATGACGAGAGACAAAGTGATTCTAAATAATCCAGTCTGACCTGTGAAATGGCACGGAGAGCTTTGGACACACATGTTTTTGCAAGAATCTGTGTGTCATTATGTGCATGTGTGTTTGTTTGAGATAACGAAGGCTGTAAATATAATAACCGCAATCTGCAGTGTGGCATATCCTTACGTGGTTTGATTGGATTTGGAATGCCTTTGTTAATTTTTCTTCATTTACAGTTTGGACATTTGCGAAGGAATATGCATGACATTAGTGCTCCCTCTATATCTCTGCCGTGTCACACAGTTCATAGAGTTACAGTTAACTCACATGGTCATTTTCTATGTATGTATATGCATATATGTGCATGTCAAGTTTGTGAATATGTGCATGTTTTTGCATATAAGCATGCCTATACTGTATGCAACTTCCCTTAATAGATTCAGCTCCTGAGAGAATCATTACGGTGGCAACATCTGTCACAGCCATAGCTGGTGTCACATTTAATTCCTTCCTCTGCGCATAGTCTTCGTCTAAGAGCTTTCTTGTCTTCCATAAAGTTGCCTCTAATCTGATACAACATGATAGCTGTGATTAAAGTGATATCGCTCCATCCCCTCAGTCTCAGGGTCAGTCGTTCTTTGAAGAAAAGGGAGGGGCAGACGGTATTCATTATATGTCTCGAGCACACTATTCTGAACATATTTAGATTGAGGAAGGGATTTGCAGATGTAGAAAAGATTTGATGGGGATAATCAATTTAGCCGCTAATCCAAATGGCCTTACAGGTGACAGGATGGGGCTATTGACCTTGTGTCAAGCTGAAAATCACTTAGAATTAGACATTTGAGATCTCAGGGGCTTCAAGAAGTTATCACAGAGATAAGAGCCGTTTTGTCTGTGTCTGAGTGCCATACTTCAGAATGAATTTTACAGTTTTACAGTCATCTTTTATAACACCAGGAATCAATAGAGCCTTAACTAAACCCTAAAGGCAATGCTCATTGCTATTGGCTCTTCCAGACTGACTGATTGGGCTGACTCTGAATGTTTTTGGCTCAGCCTGTTTGTATCCTACACACCAAAGGCTCATGACTGGTCTATTTATTTACATTAATTTTATTCACTTACATATCTTCTCTGCATGTATGGTATGTATGTTTGGGCCCAAGGCAAACTTATTGGGTTTCTTTGTGTTGATTGACCAACACAGAGATAAAGCTCTGTCAAACATGGAATATGAAACGTTGCTAACTTCATCAATCTGTTTGATGGTCACTTTGGTTTTTCACTAAAATATAAAATTGTTGGACAATGTTTATGTGAAAGGTGTCTTTTGAGCTCGCTGTGATGTTTTTGGACCAATATTGATGCTAAAAGTCTTTGTTTCACAAAATGTTCCACTTATCCGTTCTCGTGATGACCTGCTTGTGCCATGTTGAACGTGATCCAGAAATGCTACCAGGTCCGAGCTATTAAAATTGTGACTTGTACAGTAACGTGATCAGGGTGCCCCTGCAGATTTGAAACATCCTCAGATCAATGGAAAAGGTGGACACGTCTGAAACAACCTTAAGAATGAGAGGACGAAGAAAGAGAAAAGCAAGTATGAGATGATAAAAAGATGAAATGAGAGGGCTGAGTACTGAGCCCAAGAGTCAAACTGCCTTTCCCCAAACAACCTGCGACATGTAGAGATCAATAATCACATCAACGGTTTACTCTTTGCACAAGTATTTGTCTTCTGTCACCTCCACACACGTATACACACATATAGACCTGTTCACAGACAAATAAACACTGTGTGACACCTCTGAACCCGCTGCAAGAGTAAATTAGTGCTTTCCTTCAGGGTAAAACTCCAGAGTGAAAAAGTGTTTACAAGTGTATGCCGGCTCTTTGCGAATGTGTATCTTGCGTGCGCTTGTTTGTGTGTGTCCGAGCGTGCTTCCACATATGTGCGTATTCGCTGTGGCTCTCGGGGGCAGGCAAACACAGGTCCTGACCCTGTCACTGTGTGGGAGTAGGGAATAGCAGGAAGCAATGGAGCTGGAGACAGAAAATCAGAACAAGACTTGCAAGAAGCCCCTGTGGACTTTTTACAGCCAGCTAGAGAACAGGCCTGCGGCACGGCAAAATATGACACAAACACACAGCACCCCTAACACGAGACAAGCTGTGGAAGAGAAGAGAAGAGAAGAGAAGAGTTTCATATGTTATCATTGTGTCTGGATGACACTAAGAGCAAAAGACTGTCAGAAATACCAAGAACAAAATGGAAGATGTGAACAAAACATGTTAATCATCTCCTGGCAGTCCTTTAGAGAAGACTGGCCTCATTCTGTCCTGTGTAAATGTATTCACACGCTACATATATGTGTGTGTGTGTGTGTGTGTGTGTGTGTGTCTGTGCAGAGATGGTCATGGCACACGGAACAAATAATGAATTAAACAAAACCTCAGTTGAAGTGTTTAAGTGAGGCGCTAAATGCTTAAAATATGCATTTTGACTGGTCTGTATTTTGTTTCTAAGTGCGAGTCCTCAAGCGTGTGTATGTGTGTGAAGTATTTATGGTTGTGCAGCTCTCCTCTTGCACCACAAAGACAGTCTTATCTTTATCTTTGCTGAACAGCTCGACGTACAGTAGTGTGTCCACCGGCATGATCTGAATGCCTTTAGTTGGATCTATTCAGCGACATCTGTCCACCACTTCAAATCTAAAACAAATACTACAAAAGCAGTAAAAAAATAAATAAATAAGGGAGGCTCACTGTGGTTCCACCAATTATATAGAAGATTCAACACTAACTAAACCAGTTTAAGTGAATATGGTATGTATAGCATATGATAAGCAATACCACCCAGCCATATTATTGGTTGAAGCCCTCTCATGTGGACATGGATGTCATCAAGCTTGACAAAAGTGGCAAAAATAATGTAAAGTAGTTCACTACAATGAACTAAACTCCAGAAACAGACATATATGGGTTTTTTTTCCCTATTTTCTTTAAATTAGTCATTATAGCTTGTATACCTTTAATGGTACCTAGATTTAAAATTATGATACTTTCTTGTGGCGTCAAAGGTAAAATTAAAGGTCAGGTTTGCTCCAATAATTACTCACATGCTACAATTTATGCAGACTTTAGCCAGCTTCAGAGTAAATCGATATTCCTTCACATTTAGGCCTAATAACCTCTAATATCAATGGTTTTGTAAAACTGAAAGTGGAAAAACCCTACTCAGTTCAATGTTTTGTGTTCTGTTGCCGAGTTGGCCTTTAGGCAAGACATTTAAATGTTTCAGGTCTTGATCGGTTTCTCTGTTATCATGGACACTATACACAGATGAGCTGTTAATTAGGGTTAAGTGGTCTGCACTGCCTTGCGCTACAGTACAAATGAAGTTAGGAAACATAACGTCAAGCTTCGAGAGGTGATGCACACGGGTTTGTCCATGAATAAACATTAACTGCCGCGCATATGAGCAAGGATGTAAATATGTGTTGTATATACCGTCCACGAGCACATGCATGTCGGGAGCAGCTATGCATGAATTCACAAACGCAGATACACAAAAGCAGTTCTCTTCTCGAGCCTGACCCTGTGAGCTGTGTGATGTGAATGTGTTATGACACTCTCTGCAGGCATGCAAAATTAAAGAAGGACTCCCACAGGAGGAACCATACTTACTTAAGCTGTGATTTCCACTGCTTCATATATGCCAGGACATGGAGAGCTGCTGCTTGAAACACTGCCACATGCACTTTTGCACACACACACACACACATAGACATTTACACTATGTTGTACTAGTGAAAACGCAGTTTGCAATATGTGTCCTTGCTTTTTCTGTAACAACCAGCATGTCTTGATTTTATCGCAAGGCTGTACATGAAACACATTTCATCTGAGGACTATTTAATCTCTTTCACTCTTTCTTTTTCTCTGATATCATCTTTGTCCTGAAGTCATTCACCATTCTCTATCCAACATATATATATATATATATATATATATATATATATATATATATATATATATATATATATATATATATATATATATATATATATATATATATATATACACACACATATATACATATACATATATATATATATATATATATATATATATATATAGTAGTTGGGGCAACGAAAGATAAACTTATGAGGTCACAGTTACAGGTAAACACATTCTCCATAAGTAGAGACTGGGGGACTTTTAATGTCCTGGATCGTAATTAAGTAACTAACACTAATTTGAAGCTGTAGTCAAGGTATATGTTTGATTAATATAAATGTGTTGTTAGAGATAAAGCTGTATCCACTCTTGTATGCTTTTGTGTTTTGCAGAAAGTCTCTCAAACTTCATGTAGCCAAAAAATATTTAAACTGAAATCACACAATTCAAAATTCTTCCATTTAAGCCTATTTGGACAAGAGGCAAGAAAGGTATTATTTGACACAGATCTTTGGCAAAGAGCACATAAAAACACTAAGAGAAGCAATATTGCATCAGTCTGCAGCCAGAGATTACAAGTTGCCTTGAGCAGCAGGACTTTAACTAGTATCATCTATGTCTTGCCAAGAGTCCTTGAGAAAGTCATTAATAAATTGCCACCATAATGTGTGCTGCTGTGCTCTGGCCTCCCTGGTGTAAGGAGGAATGTGACAAAACACTTAGCTGGTTGGGTTTAATGACATATTACATTATTATTGGAGTAGAGAGTTTAGTTGATGTAAATTGAGTTTGATTTTATTCTTTTCCGAATACTATTTAAAGGAAGGCTGTAATGAGCTCATAATCCTTCTGCAGCATGATTTCAATTTTCTTTCTTTTTTTTTTGCTGTGATAAGATATTACTATTATATTAAGCTGTGTTGCTGTTACTGTGCATAGTCAGACCTCTTACCTTTCTTGATCTGGAGAAAATCTCTCATCAAGAAACCTTGGAATTCCTAAAGTAGCTATTTTATTTTCTGCAACTTTTTGTCAACTTCTCAAAACAACACTTGGATTACCTTTTTTTGTTTGTTTTGGTTCAGAGTACAGCAACAACTCCTAGTGTCTGCAAAACTTTTGTAACAAAAGTGGATGTGAGTTGAAGAGATAGAGGTCTGGCCACAGCTTGTTAAACCACTGATTAATTTCCAATTTTGAAGCATCCAAGTGGCTCTCCAGGGTGAACTACAAACCAGAAAAACAAGTGATAAACAATAGGAGAAAAATGACATTGCATAATTTGTGTCTCTGCGGAACACTTGCAATGACTAAGTTAAAACACGGTTTCATCTCTGCAGTTTCTTCAGTTCTGTATCCACACCTGACGATGATGAATCACTTATTCATCTGTTTAAGCATTTAGTGTATCCCCTCCACTTAACATATCACACTGCAAATGCATGCATGTGTGTCTTTGATCTCAAATCATGAATACCTTCTGCTCATCACATACAACAGACAGATCAGTGTAAATGAACAGCACAGAGCCAAATTCCATACTCAGATACTCAAGACGTCTGAATTTCATGGATTTCCTCATGCATAGAGAATGGCTCATCATGTTCTATGTCTGAATAATGGAATACTTGAGGGTAACTCATCCACAAGGGAAAAGTTGATGATGACGTGTCTGTGTGTGTTTGCATGGATGCTTGTTTGCTTTTCTTTCAAGTGGAGTGTATTTGAGAAAGAGGCAGGGAGAGGAAAAGGGTGAGAGACACTGAATGAAAGAGACAGAGACAGACAAGGAGTGAGTACAAGTAAGAAGTGCATTTTCATGCATAAAATATTCTTGATATAACCACATGGGAGTCATTGGTAGGATGAACTTTTTCTCACCTGTGATGTGCTACGCTCCTCTTGAAAAGCCCATGAGCCTAAAGCCACATCCTGACCTACTTCAGGCAGAAGAAAGCCATGCCACCTGCAATAAAGTCTCCAAAATGTCAAACAAAAAGTGTACAGTTCAGGTCCAGTAAATCATCCAAAAGAGTGAAATTGAGAAATGACACAATGAAATAAAATGGCCAGAATCATTTCTGCTGAATTGTTTGGTTCAACTAGCCAGTAACTGCATATAGATGGGTTCATCACTTTCAAAGTTTAAGGTAAATCCTACCCAAGATTTCAATTGAGGTATTTCAGCCATTGTGTTGTGTAGAAGAAACTAAGACTTTTTCTCAGCCGTGACGGTCGACTGTTGTTTTATGCATGCATATTCATTATAATACTTAGGTTCCACTTTGATGTATGGGTTACGTGATGTTTCTGTACAGAGAAACCTGCTTCACCTTTAATTTCTTTGAACCAGGTTAGTTTATAATTGGGGACGTTGTGTTCTTCTGCACACAGGAACAAGAGAATTACTCATTTATATTAGCAGCATGACTGTTGTGTCATCTGGGGCCAGAACACAGTGGAGAGAAAACATATGCATAAAGTCCCTCAGCTTCAATAGCTTCTCTTCTCAACAGAAGACGGAACATCTATCCTGGAGCTCTGTTGATGAGTCGATACTTGTACACATTAAGCATTTCAAATTTCACATTGACTATTCTTACTATTTTTGAGAGCAGCCCTAGAAGCAGATCCTGGTTGCAACACATTTACACTTCATACAGACGTACTGTATGCACATGCATATTGCACTCTTACACAACTAGTTTCCTTTGAACATTAAACTCAAAGACATTTTCCAGAGAAAGTCATGTAAGGGTCATATTTTCACGTCATTTCCTAAGTAATACAGGAAAACTGATGCTTGAGTAATACCATTGTTAAAATGTCAGAATCTCTAAAAGCCACTTGTAAACATGCTATGTTTAATTTACATTTTGAGCACTTTAAGTAGTTTGTTTTCACCGGATGTGTTGTGTTCATGAGGACAACATTTCTTCTGAGTAACACAGTGTATTTATTCGCCTGTGTGCTTCAGTGTGACTGAGGTTCATGTGAAAGTACCTCTCTGTTCTGGTTGTCGTATGTTAGCAGCTGCAGCAGGTGGTCCGCCCTTCGTCTCCACAGACCACAGGTGCTGGAACTCTGCTCTGCTCTCATTATCAACCCAAATTCAATAATGTAATAAGAGGCCTCAGCTCCTATGAAGTTGAATGGAATTGATCTTGATAAGGAGCAGAGACCCGTGAAATCTGCAGGGTCTGTGACCCACAGACCAAATAATAAGAAATACAGAGAAGATAGATGAGGCTGCCGTGATGAGCGGAGAACTGCTGTGTGTGTATGTGTGTGTTTAAAAACTGCTTTACAGACCTAAGCTTGGTATCATAATAAATAGTCACGATACACCTTTGTTTGTACATTGCCTGCATATGTATGGGTGTTTTGTGATTCTGTACGTGTGTGTGTAGCACACTTTCTGACATCGCAAGAGTTACTAAACAGACAGGTGTACGCCCACAGGGATTGATGTCACTCAGACACACGCGCACACACACACACCTCTTTGTCTTTGTGTGTGCGCTCTTGTTAACGGAGCCTCTGATGCCAGCCAGAGCTGCATACTTGTCTAAAGCACTGTACTTTCATGTCAATTTGCAATTTCGCAAGGGGCAGTCAACTTACTGCACCATTCACAATCTATCCTTGGCACTGAAAAGTTTTGGTGGCAAAACTTCTGCAAACAGACAACATTGCTGGCATCTTCATTTCATGACTCATGGTGTTAAAATTAAATTCATACTTTACATTTAAACCTTTTATCTAAAAGTTCACAGTAAGCTGTTGAAAATAACAGGCACCCTTCATTTTATCTGTTTATGCATGCATCTCAATAGAATTAAGAAAACGATTTGCAGGAATAATATTTTGGCAATAGATAAGCGAGTCATTGTGATCAATCATAAGATGACAGAGGATCTTTGAATGTGCCAGACTGGTAACAGCTACCAAAAGTTGCAAATTGTAATCCTAGTTCTGACGATCAATTCCACCTGATCCTGGATAACATTAATGCACGCCACCTCATCTGCTCAGGAAGTGGGAGGGTGACATGGTTAGAGCTGAAACGTTAACTATTTGCCTATTGCTGCCCTCTCCAACATGTAACTTTAGTTTTAAATTTAACTAAAACACAGTCAAAATATGCACCATTTATTGCTTTGAGGTCAACTTATCCCTCAAAAGGGTGGACAGAGGTG
This sequence comes from Amphiprion ocellaris, assembly GCF_022539595.1. NCBI lineage: Eukaryota > Metazoa > Chordata > Actinopteri > Pomacentridae > Amphiprion > Amphiprion ocellaris. The sequence continues at coordinate 12,023,439 of NC_072772.1, forward strand.
CTTTTTGGACCATATTCTCAATTTCAACTTTTTTCTGACCTGTGAAGTTCCAGGTGGCTTAAGTCTGACGATCAGTCATTAGTATGACTAGGTCGTTTCTTCAGGTATGTGGTATGATCTCTGAAAAATGGACATGATGAAATCAAAATGGAGAAATGATTCTTTGTTGTCTCCATTTAGATTAACAATCAGTGCTTAGATCCCCATAGTTTACTAGCTCCAAGTCAGTCTCTACAAATTTACTGAGTATGACATTTCATTCCCCAGTGCCATACATGGACCTGATCGCACCACTGCTCAGTGAGTGATCCACCAGCCCATAATTCTGGACTCCCACAGTCACTGAGTTTGCCAAAGCCTTGGTTGACCTCACAATGCCTGGGAGTCAATAGCAAGTCAGCTCAGAGCTTTGTAATAAGCTCTTACATTATTAATCTCACCAGCTGAGGTTAACCGGTGTGGGTGGTTGGGGGGAGCTTCACCCTCCTGAACATAAAGGAACAACTCTCCTTCATAGTGCTGATAAAAGGACACAAATCAACTGCTCCCTTCACTGTAGTCACAGCAATTAGGCCGTCCTCAAAGATAAAAAACTTAAATGAACTCTCTTCAGTGGGCTCGTATGGCTCACAGCAGAGGACCCCGAGAGCCACAAAGGACTCCCACTACAGTAAGTTGCAGAAGCTGTTTAAAGACGGGATGATTTAATGGTCTCTCACCAAAATCAGTGTGACAGGAGGAAATTGCTGATTTATGCTCCATTACACCAGAATGGTAGAATGCAATGGTGGGTCAAAGAAAGGATCCACTGCACTGTTCTGTTCTGTGAGTAGCATCTCCTCTTACCTGAAACACTATGATCAAGTCAGACACGAGACACCTGTAGGTTGCTTTGATCAGCTGCTCCTGAATGTATCTGAGAGTTGTGCTATTTCATCTGTGGTTTCCACACAGTGAGATGATATCCAATATGCACAGCATCAGAAGTCAAACTGAGTGTGGGCACTTCATTTTAAGTGCTATCTTTTGGTGGATTGAAACACAACAAAAAAGCAAATATTTATCTGTCATGTGTGCACATGCTGGAGCCTTTAAATATGTCTTTGTTGTTGTGTTTTTGTGCATGTGTGCATATGCTTTTGTATGTCTGTGAAGCAACTACTGAGAGTAAATAACAGCTAAAGGAAGCTCACATTTGTTCAGACTTTTATTTGGACTGTCTATGTTCCCTTGGCAACTGGTGAAGGGGATTAGTAAGTACTCTATGTCTGGTCTTAGAGGTCAAGGATAGCTCTCTGTCATTTTCTCTTTCTGTCTGACACACACACACACACATACACTCACAGACAACATTTTTTTTTTCTGTCACTTGCCCCTGTGCTCTTGGTTTAAAATGCAAAGCAGCAGGAGATTAAAAGCCGTAGTCCTGGCTGTCCATCTCAGACCGTCGTCACTGCTGTTTGAAAACACATTTTGTGCAGTCGGTCTGAAGTCAATAGGGTTGCTTGGGAGATAAGGCAGCAGGGAGACTGAGGAGGAGATGGTGAAAACAGAAACAGAAAGAGAGAGTCAGAGAATAGCGTACCAGGAAAGAAATAGGGAAGAAGAGATAGTGGAGAGGTCACTGCACAACATCTTCAACAGACTAGGACCCCTAAAAAAAGCCACTTAAGCTCTTTCTCTATCCTGCTTTTTCCATCTGCCTCCATCTCTCCTCCCACCACCTTCCTATCTCTGAGGAGATAAATGGCGAGAACTGGCTTTGAATTGGAACCCGTTCCAATTTTTGATGAACCAGAGTTTTGTTATTAAACTTGCTTTTAAAATCTGATTGTTGGAGCGAAATGTGGACTGACCCCTCTTACACTAAATGTACAATGCAGTGAAATGTGTGTCAGTGCATGTGGAGTGGGTTTACAATAGGCTGAAGCATGGAAAAGTATAGCCAATCTTTACAGTAGTAACACAGTGAAGTGTAATCACTGTACAAATGTAAAAAAGCAGTAAGGCTGCATCTAATTCATCATAGTGTGAGAACGTAGCAATTTTGATGTCAGCATCAATAAGCAGAATCGGGTATGATAGACTGTAAATGAAACCAGCTGAGAACCAAGAAAAGCTGCAGAGACATTTGAAAAGGATTTAACACTGCAGTTGTAAAATGTTAACTACCTACTAAGGAGGAAGATCGACAGGCCACGATGCAAAACATCGGCCCCCAAATACGCACAGGAACCCACATACACATTCTAGACTAAATGTCGCATAAAGAGCAGAAGTTAGAAATGTGAAACCATTTCACACTCATTTGAATGACTCACCCAACTTAAAGGTCCCATGTTATACTCCTTTTAAACAAGTTAATGTAAGTCTCATGTCTTCAAAATGTTTTGGCACACAATATTGCACAGATTATTCATTCTATGGTTTAAGCCCTGCTCCAAATGGGCAGTTTCAGTGTCTGCAGCTTTAAATGCAAATGAGTCAGTGCAGCTCATGCCCCTTTATGGTCCAGGCTGTATTTTCCTGCCAGGGTCCTGGATATGTACCATGACAACCAATGTGACCCGTTTCAGTTATACACTTTTATACCAGAATCAACTTGAAAACACAGTAACTTGTTGTACATAGTGCTTGTTACACAACGCACAACGTTTTCATGACGCTGGCATTATCATTACTGAAATTACTTGCATCGTTAGCATTTATTTTTCACATGTGTACCGCTAGTTGTCAATAGCTAGTTCATTACAGAGTTACCATAAGAGGGTCTAGTGAGGAAATAAAACTAGTTCAGTGTGTCCTTATCCAATTTTGATGTCACAGCAGGGTGCAAACATGACTGGCTTCTTTAGACACACTACTTTTGATCGACAGAGAAAGGTAGGAAATAAGCGGATGTTTTTTTTACCTCAGATTTTGTAAGTTACTGGGGACACATAATTATGTTAAAAACAACGAAAAAGTAGATTTTAAATAATACATCCCCTTTAGGGAGAGGATGTGTGGGAAAAAATACACAAGAGAAAGGAAAGAGAGTGGTCTAAAGAAAAGAAAGGTCATTAATGTCATCAGTGGGAACAGGTAATTAAATAAATCTATTTCACTTCACTTGCTAATTCAAAACCTTACAAAGACTGCAAGGATAGGGAACGGAACATTAAAATTAAATTGAATTGCATAAAAGAAAGTCATCAATCAGTCACTTTTTTTTTATTTAGGCTCTACAAATAAAATGACTTTTTTCTAACAGCAAGAGTCTTACATGAATCATCGAGAAAGGTCTATTTAAGGTATTGTGAGGATGAAAAATGTATTTACTATATATCTATAAGTCACTGAAACAGATGCTATGAAAAAGGAACAAGAAATAAATGCTTAGGTGAGGTTAGTCTCGGTTCACTTCGGCGTCGCAGATGAACAAACATGCACACACACACAAGCACATACACACAAATACAGCTAAATCATAGCCATGATGACATGGGAGGAGATTTAGTTGGTGACTATCATGGACAAGAAAGAAACAAGCAAGTCTTAGAGCAAAACAACACATGGAATGTACCAAAAACAGCAATTTATGTTGTACTATAATTGGTTTACAAAATGACAAATACTAGCTGTTTCTGCTCTCGTGCCTCGATCAGCAGAACATCATTGCTTTTCAGAGCTTTTTACCACACTAGTAGTGAATGACTAGGTTTAGGGGAAAAACACAAATTATTGTTAGGTTTAGGGAAAGACGGTGGACATGGTAAAAAGGAAACTAAAGTTGACTGTCAGCAGCAAGTTGGAAATCAGCAGAGCAACAAGAGCCCCTAGTGTGTTATAAGAACTGGAATTAACAACCAGTGCTGCCATTTTGGAAGCTGTAGTTAACTTGACAAATTAATAATTTATTTATTTTATATTGGTAAAATCATCGAGAACTTAACTTATAAAATCAATGCCTATACTGGATAATAATTATCTAAGAATATAGACAATGAACTCTTGTTGCTTCTCAGAAGATCCACAGAAACAGACCTTGGCATATTGCAGTGTGTTACAGAAGATAGCAGAACAGTGACTAGAATTGTCATCCGGACTTTGCCTCTCTGTAGTGAAATACTGCTTTGAACAAAGCTCTGTCTGATCCTGTGCTGACTTCCAGGTTTTGATCTTTATCTTCTCTTTTAAAGGCTTCTATTAAACATACCGTACGTGGGTGGTTTTGTGAAAATACATCCATATTTCTTTACAATAATTGAGAGAATTATTGAGAAATACTGTGTCACTGAAAAGGTGACCATTAATATAACATGAATACGCTCATTGATCAGGGAGCACATTGTTCACTGAAACACGCCGAATACCAAGACCCAGAGATCACAGATGCTCTTAAAGCTGTACCTCGGCTGCATAGACATAAGTTAAGGCATATTGCATCTGACTTGTATCAGCATCAGTGATGAACATAATAAAGGTGAGGTCACTGAAGGCATCTGTGCAATAAAACCTATCAACAAACCAGACATACTTGAATCTCATCTAGGAGCAGAACAGAATTCTTACAAGACTTGATACATGCCAGCATGAATGTGATGCAAGAGTGATTCTTCTGTACAATTAGAGAACTCAAACAACGGTAAATAAACAAACAGAAGAACTAACAGATTTCCTGGAGGGACCACAAGATGAGTCCACATAAACACAAAACTATCTGCAGGTCAATTGCATAAACATGCTTTGCCAGGGGACTTATTAGCCGTTTCTACTGTCAACACTCATACACTACTGAACTGTCACATGATTCTGGTGCTTATTGAGCAAAACCACCTCATACTTCATTCTGACCAAAGCATATTTTAAAAATTAAGTCACTCATCAATGTTCATCATCGTCATTTAGACAGAAACAAACATCTTTTCATTCCATTATTTTTTTGTCAAAACTTTGATGGAATATAATCTAAAACAATGTAACACATCATGACTGAACATGAACACAAAGAAAAGAAGACTTTAAATACCTTCAAAACAAATAACATCAACGGACCACTATAGTCTGTCGAAGCTTTTACCAACTTTATGTGCCTCCATACAAACAACTAATAACAAAAGACTAAACGCAAATATTATTCTCCAGGCTTACATTGTTCAATTATTTGGCCTGTTTGCATGCTGTTTAGATGTTTCAAATTCACCTGTTTTAATGTACTACTGAGTTTCAAAATGGAATTTCCTTCTGTGATCATAATCACCTGAGAGGTACAGCACAAAGCAAGTCTGACACACCCCAGCTTTCTTTGTGCAAACTGGCTCGACAAAACCTAAAACCCCAAGCAGAGATAATGGATGTCACAACAGTGAAGCGATAGTTTGCCGCCTATTTCAGTCAAGAGGAACAGGTTGTTATAATGGCGAGCTGTGAGTAAAGTAGGAAAAATAGAATGGTAAAAAGTATATTTACTGAAAATGATGCAAGAGAGGAATGTTGGTAGAAAGTTGTTGACTTTGTAGGTTATTATATTTGGTGGATTGCTCAGTGCGCTCACAATGCTGATGTATGCTTAAACTGTAAACTTCACACATTTGAACCTGATATTCAACAAGTGCACTTAGGTCTGACACTCTACAGGGTGGGCCATAAGTTTCCATACATGGGAAAATGTGTAATATATATATTTTTATGTATCACATACCCAGAAGATGCATCTGATGCCATCTTTGGGGGCACTTGAAGGCCATGGTGTATCAGGTGAAGATACGAGACATAAATCATCTCAAGGAATGCATCACCAACACCATTACAAGCGTAACTTCAACTGTGCTAATGCAAGTTCATCAACAGTGGAAAACACGTATTAATATGGGTTTTTGAAACAATGGTAATCATATAGAGCACATTATATAAATAAAAACTGTTGTCCAACATAAAATACTTATTTTTGCTATGTATGGAAACTTATGGCCGACCCTGTACAATAATTAGGGATACCTGGAAATCACTTTAGTTTTTGTCCAAATAAAAGTGAAAGGGTATTAGTTGAATGTTCACTGTTGTAAATACCAAAAGACTAATACATTTACAATTTATGTTCTATTAGCTGCTACAGCAGCATTGTAAAACTCTCTGTATTTAAACAGATCCTCCTTTGTGACACTGAAAACTTCATCTTTAGGCTCAGAAAACCTCACTGACTCATTAATCTTGCTTCATAGTACACCTCCCTGATCTTAACACCATGTAGATAACGACATGATTGCATATTTTCAGGCAACAATTAGTTTCTATCTCCAAGCACAACTAATCAAGTCAATTAGCTGAATTGATGAACAGACTTTAAATATGTCTACACCATGTGTTTAACCAATCTTCTTCAATTTATGAGAAACTGTTTACTGCAGTGACAAAATGCAAGAGCGAAAAGCTCCATGCTGGTCGTGTTTGTCCTGTCTTTGTCTTTGTCCCATCCAGGCCTCATGCTGATATAAGCCCTATGCTTTACCAAGACAGCCTGTCGTTTTTTATGATGAAACCAGATGAGATTTAGGGAGGGATCTGAGAAGAGGCGGGAAGAGGCATGGATTTTTTTCTCCTCCGACACCGCGGTGGAGGAACTACAACGTCCGATTTTCATTTCAGAGGAAAGAACTCAGGGGAGTCTGAGTTATGGACATGACAACAGACGTTGTTTTACTGCCCATGATGCGCTCTGTTTGTCTATCTTGCTCTGTCTCTGTGATGATTCTATCCCTGCTCGTCTGGCCCGTGTGCCTGGTCCTCTGCTTGTGGATCGTTGCGTCTGCCTGCCCATCTATCCGTCTTGTTGAGAGTCAGTTTGTCTTTCAGTCTCCGTGTTATTTTGTTCCTCGGTTTTTATGCCAGTCAGAAGCTTTAAAAAATCTTGTGTAAATCACATGCATTTGCTATTGACTATAGCTGCCCTAATAATGGACGCAATTCAGTTCCCCGGCCAGTGTGACTCATTCTCATAATCTCTCCGTCTGCTGTTTTAACTACCTCCTAATTCCTTTTGTATTCCTACTGTGGTGGTGGTATTGGATCTACTTTGTGCCTCAGAACTGGCTTTACATTCGTGGTGTCATTAAATGCCTTTGTTGGAAGAGCATTTGGTTGTTCATTATGTGGGATAGCTTCATGGCTTGTCCCCCGGCTTATGCAGTAGTCATGGTCGTGATACATGCAGATAATTATCCATCAGCAATCATCTCTCAGATGGTCAATAATAATATGACATTAGGCTGATGGAGTGCAGGTATATGTGCTACTGAAACCCTACAGGGATTTACATGAGATCATATATTGCTCTGCTGTGCTTCATGAGGTGGATGGAAGGAGGGAGCGAGACTGCGTATCATAATTTCTGTCAGAAGAGGAAGGAGAGGTCTGTGTTGTGGCCACTGGGACAGACATAAAATCACATAACCATGTTTTCCATGAGGTGGGAAACAAGGAGATGTGAAGAATAAAAAAGCATGACAGCAGAAATTGGAAATGTAATGCCTCTCTGAAGCCCCTGAGACACATAAATACCATATGTTTTGGTTTGTATGTTATATGCACTAGAATTATAACGTATGGAGGGAATACTAACCCAGGGGACATTATACAGAAAAATGAAAAAAAAAAACCAACTGAATTTCCCACCGTACTCGGTTATGTTAAGAAAATACACACTTAATATTGTTTTTCTCCCCATTATGCCACCAGAACAGCTCTGATCTGCCAAGACCTGGACTCAACGAGACATCTAATGGTGTCTTGTGGTACCAGCCACCAAGATTTCAGCAGCGAATACTTTAAATCCCGTAAGGTACAAGGTGGTGCATGTATCAGGTTTGTTATCCCAGCACATCCCCCAAAGTCCTCAATCAGATTGAGATCTAGTGTTGTTGTGATGATAAAACTATGACTTTGATGAGATGTATACCTAAATCCATAATACTGAAGCAATGCCACAGTGCAAATCTAAAACAAGAAGAAGCCATAAAACAAAAGGCACCATGGTACCATGATGTGTTCATACATTTTCTGGAATTGGATTGGTGAATGTCAATTGTTAAAGAATGCGCATTCACCTGGCTGTTACATGATGTGAAAGAAAATGTGATTTAACAGACCAGGCCACCGTCTTTCATTGCTCAGTGGCCAAATTATGATGGTCAGCCATTGTAGGGGCTTTCAGTAATGGACAAGAGTCAGCATGGGAACACTACAACTACAATGCATTGTGTGTTCTGATGACTTTCTATCATTACCAGCAGTAAGGTTTTCAGTAGCTTGCTACAGTAGGTCTTCTGTGGGGTTGGACCACAAAGACCAGCCCTCGCAGCCTACACATTATTAATGAGCCCCATGCACCCATGAATGACTGTCTTTCCTTGGACCACTTTTGGTAGGTAATAACCACTGTATACTAGTAACACAAACCTGCCATTTTAGAGATACCCTGACCCAATCATCCAGCCATCACAATCTCGCCCTTGTCCGAGTCACTCAGATTCTTACACTTGCTCATTTTTACTGCTTCAAACTCATTAACTTCAAGAACTGACGGTTCACTTGCTGCTTAATAAATGTCACTTCTTGACAGGTGGTGTTTTAATGAGATAATCAATATTTTTCACTTCACCTGTCCTTGGTTTTAATGTTGTGGCTGATTGGTGTATAACTCATCTTGAATGCCACAAAGTCAGAGGTGGGGTACGAAAAAGAAACATAAAATGAGAGCATTGAGGGAGTGGAGAGGAACAAAACAATCTAACTAATGGTTAAACAAATCACCAGGACCACTAGATGCCTCCTACTACTATTACTTTTTAATGGAATATGTTTTATTTACAAATATTTCTTGTGTACCAGGATGCAAACCATACAAATGTGAGGAAATCATTTGCACATTATAACTGATGAACTTTGCTCCAACAAAAATTTGCCCCAACGGTTGCTTGTGTCAGAAATGTTATTGTGTTGTTATACAACTACAACGTCTACATTGGGAGGAGGTTTGATAGATGGCTGAGTCAGCTAAACACGGAATGGAAGACTGATATTTGTTTTCAGTTTTATACCCATTATCTTAGAGCCCAACAAACACAATTTGAATCCAAATTCAGAGCTCCTCTTCCGTATTGAAGTAATCGTCATGAAAACAGATCAAAATTCTGTAACATCTTTGCTAATTTCTTCATCCCTTGTCACATTCATTCTTTTTGGTTTAGTAAATGACGATGTTCCCATCATTTCACAGAGTATGACATATTAAAATAAACAGCAGAATTGACAATTTCTGATGATAACAGCCGTTTCTCTCTGTGACAGTGTTTTTGCTTTGCATTGCAATTACTCAAAGGTTGTGATAAATAGATGTGCACAAGTCACCTAGTAGGGTAGGCTACTGTATGAGCATATTTCAGCGAAGAAAACTAAGACAGTTTTTTTTTTTTTTGTTAGGCACTGAGCACATATGTGGTTTACAATTGCAACGTTCCAACATCATGGTTTTGATATTGCCAGATTCTAAGCAATATGAGGTAAAACATGTTTTTTTTGTTTGTTTTTAAATTGTTTAATCTATGACAATACAAGTCCACTATTCATTTCCCATTTAAAGGGCAAAGTCTTTTCACCCTGACTGTTCCATAACTTGGCATGTTAATTATTGTGACATGACAATTAAAGATCTGTATTTCAACCCATATTCTGATGTCCCCCTTCACCTTACCAACTAAACGAAGAAATCTGGGCTTTCTTTCCTGCTGCTGGTATGTGTGCTGTTTCAGGACACATTGTGTTCTACTAAGACAGTAAGAAGGAAAAAACCCTGAACAATTATATGGTTGTTGAGGTTGGAAGACTGATAAACTTATTCAATTTGCATTTTGTTCCAGATTATGACCCTGACACTGATTAATTACAGAGGTTTGGAAATGCCACTGTAAACATTTATTTTTCTTAGCTGATAACAACGCAGCATGGATACTTTCTGCAGCTGCTTCACATTGTACTCAAAGCGGTTAAATATCTATCTGCATATCGCTGTAATACTGAGCAGGTTCATCAGTAAATGATTTTTGTAGACAACGCTAGCATCAACATGATTTCCCCACAGATGTCTCATCAAACAATGAATGTACACGAAGTTAACAATGAACCACAAAAGGTCATACAGTGCAGAACTGCGGGTCGTTAGTATCTGTTTTGCGATCTTCCTTTGCAAAGGAGCAGCGCATTTTTCACTGCAAATGTCTGGTAATGTCTGGCTATATGCAGTCCAGCCAGTTTAAGGCAATTTTCTCCTGTGGGAGACAATAAAGTAACCTTAACCCAACCTTAACTTGTTCCGTGAAGGTAAGGTGGAGGAGGATAAAGAAGAAAATGTCGAGCAGAGATTGCAGAACAACATCCCAACAGTCTTGGGTGCAATTCCTTCCATTATTGTGTTTCAGTGAGAAGTGGAGCAAGAGAGAACAAGGAATGAAAGAGACCTGGACAAACACACAGTAGAAAGAAAAGGAGGAGGGTGATAACAGCTTGAATGAGGGAGGAGATGGGGAGGTGCAGGACAAAGAGAGAGTAAATAACAAAATTGAAAAGCAAAAGAAATAAGGGGTAGAGATAATGATATGGTCACCTAAGGGCAAACATGTAACGATCAAATCTTTCATCCTTATTGATTTTGCTGTTGGACATTGTAGTGCTTTTATATTGAGGTCAGAGGACAAATGAGTGGAACTGGGAAATTGCTGTATGACTATGATGCATGATGCACCAAAATAAACAAACACACAGAGAGAACATTACAACAAAACAAAAATGTTCTACACAGATGGTGAAGCTAACACAAATTATCTATGGTATGCACACATATGATGGACACATCTTGCACGTCTTTCTTATACATATAAATTCATCAATGCATTTGTGTAAGTGAGAGAAAAAAAGCATTGATCCCTTTCTTTTGGTGTCTTTGTACTTAATTGCACACTGCTTCATATTCCCTGATGCTGAAGTATTAATGCTGGATGTTTGTTAGACTTCTCTTTTTGCTCTGTTAGTTTTTATTTATGTTGTGTCCTCAGTTCAGTTAATCAATAAGCTGGGAAGCCTTAACTTCCTCTGGACAAACACGTCCTTCAGTCTGTGTGTTTGTGTGTGTTGGAGTGTTTCTTTCATGTTGTGCTAAATTTCCCCCAGACAATACTGCAATGCTGTATTTGAAATTCATAGGTTTCCTCAGGTATCTGTATTTTCTAAGGTTATATATATATATATATATGTTTTTATTGTTGCATCATTATGGGGCTTGGGGCAAATATACAATAAATAAATCATCAAAACAGTGCAGAGGAAGAAATCCTCCCCTGTGTGGTAACATACACACACAACCTCATCACAATTTCCGGTTTACTGCTTCGTTGTGTGTAGCTTGCATTCCATACTGTCACATTTTTTATTGAATACAACAGGATATTCTGTGTCTGTAATCATTTGATTGGTTTGGTAAAGGCAAACCAACCAAATGATTACTTTCAGGCTTAAAAATTATTTTTCTTTTCCTTTACATTCTCTGTCATCTTCCATGTTTAATATAACTGTTGAAATAATGGACTTATAAATGAAAGCTTCACAAGCACATATTTCATTGTTTTTTTATCAACTCCATATCAGACTTAAATTAGCTTTGTCATCCTTATGATCTCATTGTACATATGTTTTAATAATATTCTCAACTAAAACTGTAATCAGACACTAGATCACAGCTTAAGAAAGCTATCGACCGGTACACGTGCAGCGTAGTGTGACACACTTATTGTATGCAAAGCAACACACAGCTGCACACATGCTTCACCCCTATTATCTAGTCAGTCATTTTTTATGTGATGATGACTTAATAAACCCCCAACCCCCTCCCACCCACACACAGACGCACACAAACGTATTCAAATATGTGGTTGCTGAGAGACGGAGCAGCAGCACATTTATCTCAGTGAGTCTTCATTATGGGTGATACGTCTGCCATGCACTGCTTTATAGTTAATAATGATAAATATACCAAATATAGCATATACAGTCTTCATTGCTGTGTCAAGGCATGGGGCATACATCAACAGAAAAATTATATGTGTGTGTATATATATATAGCAATTTTACAGTCTTTATCCTGTCAGCTGTGTTTCAGTTGCATGATTAATGTCCTTATTTAACAGCTGATTCGATACAGACCTTGACTTTGGAGCTGCACAATCATATACGAAGTCTGCTATTATATTTAAACATTCAAAAAAATAATCCAGTTTTGCAAAGGATTTACTGTAAGTGAAGTCCCAGTTTACTATAAGTACATTCTTCTGCATCTTTATCATTGACAGTTATTGTGGAATAGTAAATCCAATGTGTGGTTTGTTTCCTTGGAGTTCAAAAGTAAAATAAATCATTGATAAATCAAACATTAAAAAAACATGTTGAAATTGCATTACTAAAAGAGTCCTGTAAATTCAGTAGTTTCTTTTATGCCCCTTGAAGCTAATGGTTCTCAACTCCCCTTCCTTTTCAAATTTTAATTTACTAAATGAGTCAAAAAAAAGAAATCGTTAATAATATTGAAAAACCAATTGTGAAAATGTGGCATTTTGTTTTTTTTTTTTTAGCTACAAGCACACAATTTGACATACTAACCAGTAGGGGTAGGAGATATAACCAAAAGATCATATGATGATCTCACTTTGAGGTAAATTACTAAATCTAGCCATACTCATAAAACCATGTTTTGCACCTTTCATCATTTCAGGTTTTAAAGAAGTAAGAAGAATAATAGGAAGAGTTATATGGCAAAAACACTGCATATAGACTCCAACTCCCCCAACATGGACTACCACTGGCAACAGTAGACCTTGTTCTGCTCTCAGCAGATCGTGCAGTCATGAATCACAGTCACAATTCTCCACCACAGATTTAACTCAACTGTGTGATCACCTGATTAATTGTATACATCATTGCCTGGATACAAAGCCTGTCACTTTATTTAACAAACTCCTGCCTGCTCGTGCCTTGCCCTGGACCCTCCACCACAAGTTCCTGACATTCACAGCCTTCTGAAATTCTGGACCCCTATCTCTATCACCGGACCATTCTCCACTCCTGGTTCTGCCTACACTCCATACGCCACACCACCATCAACCTCTGCCACACCAACACCATGCCACCAATTCCCTCTACCGCCAGCCAAGGACCCCTCAGCTCCAGCCCCTTTCTCCAACACCATTCCCTATTCAGCTAAGTTCCTCCACTCCTGAGCCAGACTGGCAGTTAATGTTTCTCTAATAGGCTAGTATTAGTATCATGATCAGCAATTAGTTTTCCATAGGTAGTATAGTTCTTGTTATTCCTAGTGTACATTTACCAGTTGCGATCCATAGGTTTGTATAGTTCTATTTTGTCGAGTTAGTGTGTTTTGTGTAGAACTTTCCTGCCTGGGTTATACCTTCTGTGGGTTAGTGTTTCAGTGTTCACATTTTCTGCCCTAGTGTTATTTACCAGCCAGCCGGCTGAAGGGCTTCTGTTTCCCTTGCTGCCTTCAGTAGTCAGTTGTGATCTTCCATCACTTCCGGTTGTAGTTCCTTTTTGCTAAATAGTAGTTTTTCTTCTTGTCATACCTGTGGTGCAAATAAAAGCTTTTACACTTTTATCATCTCGTGTATAACAATATATGAAACAACATTTCACAATGCTGTAAAAATGCATGCATGACAAATAAAGGCTCCCTCTTCTTCATCTGCGCCATATAAATTTTATGACTAATCTGTTTGCTCCTTTAAAACCTGAATAATACAAGGCGGAAGGGGACAAAAAAGGTCTTATGATTATGTCTTCACTTGCATATTCACTACCTAGCTCACCTCAAAGTGCACCCAGCATGCACCTGTCAGGCTTGCAATTTTAACAACACATGCATTTAAAATCATCCTGAGCTTTAATACACTAATTGTTAAGCAATTTTTGAGATCCTAGAAGAGCAATATTACAGCTTCAATAAAAAAATACAGCACAGAAAATTATCTGTGACCTGACAAAATGTAGAGCTGGGCAGACTGACTGTACAGAATAGGAGATAGTAGTACCTTAATCTATTTTCAAAGATTTAATCCAGTTAGCACACATGTTGCAAATAGTTGCATCTAGTAACTCTTCACATTTCTTTTTACTACCTGCAACAGTCTATAGTGTTCTTCTTGGTGGGTTCCTAAATGAAGAGATCAAATGTATTTGGTGAGAAGAAAGTCAGAAAAGCCTAATGTCCTGTTATGTCAACCAGCAGCTGAAACATTTCTGTTAATCATTTATTTAAAAAAAAAAAAAAAAAAAAAAAATTTAAAAAAGAATCGTGTGGTCTCAACTCACTTAGAGATATGCTAGCATACATGCAGCATTGGCTCAAAGCCAGTTTGTGACTGTTTTGGTTTAAACTGTTGAACTTTTGCATATTTTAGGACATCTTTTTGTCTTTGTTGGTGACTTGTTTGCAAAATTATCTAAAGTTAGTGACCATACACACTACTAGAAAAAGCCAACTGTTTGATTTTGAGCTAAGTATTCTGTCAATCTTCTGTTATGGTTAACAAAATCTCATGCTTGAATTTTATATAGTTATAAGGGAAGTTCTGTGACAATGGCAAAGACTACACATTGCAGCCCAAATAATAGTGCCATCCAAATCATGCGAAAGTAGCAATTATACAATCTAAAGAGTAATTCGCTGCAAATAGACAAGCAAATATAAAAGAAAACGTTGCTTTTCTTGGAGGATCTATGCGTGTTGACACTGTAAAATAGGCCGGCATGGTGGGCATCAACCCACAATGATGCATTTTCCCTACAGTGTGCGGGCTTTACATAGAAAACAATGGCGACGTCACATGTTCTCCAGCTGTCAGTTGTTTGCTTCTGGTGACAGCTAATGTGACACAGATGTTTTCACGGCTCCATCACGAAAGAGTTTCAAATTGTCAAATACATAGTTAATCTCCTTCCCTTCCAAAAGAGTCTGTGTTTTGGTTATCAGCTCACCACTTTGTTTATTTTATTTTTTTAGTCCACAATCCTGCAAATTGCCTGACTCCCGAGCCACATTATCTAAATGAAAGCATACGAGCATCATGGAAAGATGTGTATTTAACTATACTCATTTGTAAAGCTCTTATTTTATGGCAGAGGTTTAAATCAGCACAAATCTCCCTGACAGGAATGAAAGACATAAGCACAATTTCTTGCAAACAGGATTTAATTTGTTCATGCATTAAATTGACTCCTGATCCTGGGACACACTACCTTCTAAATAAATCAGTGTCTGCTCTTAATTAAGCCAAATAAATGATATCTGTATAAATATATATTCAAATTGAACAACATTGTCTTAAGCCATCCTTATCCTGACTGAATAATTAAAACCTCTTCAGTTTGACAGTTCTCAGACCCCTTTTTCTGCTTCTCCTTATCCCCTGCTTTTGGCCCAATCTTTTTCCTCCTGCAGACTAACACAATTAGCCCGAGTCCAGAAGATGGTGGGCTTAGCAGCTGGAAAGATGGAGATATAGAGCTGAGACTGGAGAACAGTTTGTCTTTTTTTTTTTTTTTTTTTTTTTTAAAGCAGTTGAAATGACATCATTACCATACCAAGCTAAGCATCCAATTTCTGGAGAAGATATTTTGAAGAGAGGTTTTAATGTATTCTTATTAAGGTTAAAAATTCTGTATGTGCCACTTTCAGCCATCACTGCATCCATCTTCTGTGTACATGAAAGATTAAGAGATAATTTTAGTTGAAGTTAAAGTGTGGCACAACACCCCAAACACTCCTTTTTCTGTCATACATCTACAAATGCCATCTTGCCCTGCATGCTTGCTTGTCCTTGTCTGTGAAACAAATTCAAGCTACCGCCAATAATTAGTACTGAAATGCTTCTAGCTCACCTCCTTTAGCTAAACATCTCCCAACTGACCTGCTAAGCCTCAGCCTAATTCCACAAGGACCTCTTCAGTCTTACTCCCAATGATCCACACACATCCGGCCTCCACAGTCTCCACAACCGCCAAAGAATACATCAGGGCTGTTCTGAAGATTCTGCTAGCCACTCTGGTGAGCCCAGGGGAACCATCAGGGAGCCAAATTGGCTGCAGTTGAGCTACAGTCTCAAAGGACTGACAGACAAATGTGGAGTGGCCACTCATGAAGAAGAATTGTTAATCTCCTCCTGAACATCCACTCGTTAACTCCCAAAGCAGACAGGTTCATAAGAATCATGCTCAGTTACGTTACACGCCACAGTCACAAGCACTGTCCAAAGTCCCACGCACCAAACAGTTATTTTTCATCAGAGTTTTATTTTAGTCTAATCTAATGTCATTACTGGCACTGAGATGATGGTCAACCCCTGTCTCTGTGTGGCACTGGGTTTTATTTTACAAGATAACTAAACCAATACAGAAATGAAGAACTGGACTGGGGAGACAGAACTAAACCAAACTACTCAAAACTCTACAAACACTATGAATACAAAAAATGGAAATCTTCAAAACTAAACTGAATTAACAAAACGAAGCTAAGGAGGGGTACTCACAAGATGGAGAAACCTGAAAACTGAGGGGAAAACAGGCTGGGGAAAATCCACGAACAGACAGGAGCAAAACAGAGTCCAAGTGGTGGAAATCCAGGAGAGGGGAGCAGCAGAGTCCATGGGGCTGAAGCAGTCAGGAGGTAGCAGGCTTGGTGGGGAGAAACTGAATCCAGGAGGGCAACAGAATCTATGAAGGGATGTAAATCTATAATCCGGCAGGGAGTGAATGAAACGACAGAGCTTGAATACTGGAGGTGAGATAGAGAACAGGTGAGTGGAGTGAACTAATTACTGCAGGTGACACTCATTGCAGTAATCAGCAAATAGAGTGCAGGCAGGTGAAGCAGGGAGAGCAAGGGGGCGAGTGAACAGGGAGAGAGACAGGCGGGAGAGATGACAGACAGAGGGAACTAAAGAGAGACAGGTCAAAACAGAAACAGATGAGGAACAACGGGAGAAAGAAGGAAAAAGAGAGAAAAGGAGGAAGAAGGGCAGAGGCTGAAGCAGGGATCATAACATATAAACATAAATGTTCTTCAGTGTAATGCATACACTCACTGAGCATTTCATTACGAACACCAAAGTAATATTGGGTAAGGCCTTCCTTTGCTGGAAAAACCTCCTCAATTCTTGGTACCATGGATATGTTCAATGTTAGAAGCTTTCCTTTGAGATTCTTGTCCATATTGATATGATTGCAACATGTATTTTCTTCAGACTTGTTAGTTGCATATTGATGCTGCAGATCTGCTGTTTGGCCACGTCCCAGACCTGCTACACTAAATTCACTGTCATTAAACCAATTTGGAACAAGTCTTGCTTTCTGACAGTTTTTTTTTTTTTTTTTTTTTTTAATCATGCTGGGATTTGTCAATGATGGTGAATTGTGGCTATAAAAGGATGCACAAAGTCAGCAACAACATTCAGATAAGCTGTGGTACTCACGCAATAAATTGATTTGTACTAACGTGCCCAAAGTGTGCCAGGAAAACATTGTCCACACCATTACACCACCGCCAGCAGTCTGGAATGTTCACTCAAGACAGATTGGGTTCATGAAATCATGCTGTTGATGCCAAATTCTGACCCCACTATCTGTCTGCCTGAGCAGCAATCAAGATTCATCAGATCTAGCTAAATTTTCCAGTCTTCATCTAGGCAGAATTGGATACCTCAGATATCTGTTGCTGGCTGACAGGAGTGAAAGCTGATGTCTTGTGCTGTAGCTGCCCATCTGTCTTGGAGTTACTGTAGCCTTTCGGTCAGCTCCGAGCAGTCTGTCTGCAGAACTGCTGTTTTTCATATCATTCTGAGTAAACTCTAGTGACTGTTGATGTGAAAATCCCAAGAGATCAGCAGTTTCAGAAAAAGTCAAACCAGCCCATCTGGCACTAACAGTAAGTCCCTGAGATCACATTTTACCTAATTTGCATTTTAGTTGATGGTGTGGTTGTTGCTCTTGAGTGATGATATGGCGGTAATGCAAGTGTATGGTAAGTGGATGGAGCGTAGACTGCTAAAAGGCAATTCACGATGCTTGAATACTGTACCCAGCTAAAGAGAAAAGAAGCCTCAACATAGGTGTTGCGTATAGATTATGACTGGAAAAAATGCTTGATAAATGGTTATTTTGGATGTAATATAATTCCCAATACTCCTGGGGATAGAGATATGGTATCTGTCATGTGAGAATATGAAATCACATCAATGGTTATTGAATCTTCTGGTTTGAATCACATCCAAACATCACGTCTGTGTTTTGGTTGCATATTTACAGCTTTGTGGTCCTTGCTGAAATGTGGGCTGCTGGCTATATGTTGGGTAACAGTTAAGTAGGAGCCCTGCTTCAGCCAACAGATTGTGAACAGTGATGAGCAGCATGTTTCCCTTGAACCTGCAGAGACTAACGTCGCAAGGTGCGTGTTTTTTAGTGCCAGAGACACATGTGTCTGTGTGTGTGTCATAGTCCCTTCTCAAGAAATAGCAGATGGTGGTGGCACAGCAGAAAGGAAGACCATCATAACTGTAAGCTTGGACTTTGTACCGGTGTATCTGCTAAACTGTATTAGAGACAAGAATTAAAGACTGAAGTGTAGAAACGACAGCATTAAGAAATAAAATTCAGACAGCACTGACAGCACATGTGGTCAAAACTTATCGGTATTCAGAAATAATTCAACATATTTTTTGTCAAAAGTGTTTTTTATATTATTATTATTACTATTATTATTAAAAATGAATAGAAAGTTCTTTGGGGAACCATAGCAAATGTTCCTGTTCATCTTAGCTGCCAGGTGAGACTGGTCTGTCTCTGGGTTTGACACAGCTGAAAAGATGCCAAGAGTGTCTGTGTTACACTGTAGGGAGTGAAGGACAAACAATACAAACTCGCACAGCCTCCCTATCACTGAGAGATCAGGTTGTTAATGGCACTGAAGAGTAAGGACCACAGCAGCGTCTAACTGGACTGAAGTGACATTTACAGGCATGTTTACATGCTGTTTAATACGATGCAGCTGAGAAAATTTTGGCATAAAAATTGACTTTAGCAGTGTACTTTTCCCCTGTAAATCTTCCTTTGGTCGCTCATGCCACAAGAGAAAGACAAGAAGTGTCTTTATTGTTGTTACATAAATTGAATTAAAAAAAAAAAAAAAAACTACCCAGCAGGTTCTATTGCCATTGTTAATAGTTTAATATGAATTGAGTTTACACAGCTATGCAATGCCTCCAGGAAAGAGTTGTGCTCACAGTCTAGAGTCTGACATGACAAAAGCTCTTGCCTTCTCCTGCCTATTAGAATTTTATATAATACTACACTACCACTGATGGCTAAAGTAAAAACACTGATCATCTCATTACAATGCAATATTTGGTCTTGGCATTCATATAGATGTTACTTTGACACTACCACCCACATAAACAATGCTACAAACTGAGTACATCAATGGCCCACTCAAGTAGGACAATGGTCCAAGGTTCCGATTTAGCCTCTAAACTCCAACAAGACCCCAAAGTATCTGGTGCCACTGTCCAGGTGCAAGACAATACAGAACATGTAGAGTGTCCATGGCCTGATGAGTCCGAGCCGCCTTGGCAGTACAGTGGGGCTGACAAATTATTAAGCAAGCGGTGTAATGTTGTAGCCAATTAGTATAAGAGCCACACATACTCATATATAACCCTGTGGGTGTTAAAAATATACTTGGATACTGGTGATGTGATGTAGCTTGCGTTAAGTAGTGCAGTTGGGGATTGACTGATACATGTTTTCCCCATCTGGATTTACCATAACTGTGTGCACTCGCTGCTGAGAGCGTTCTGCGTAACAAGCCACGCAGTCCAGTGTGACTGTGACACCAGATGATACCAGCTCTTTTACATAATCGTTATCCTCAGTACTTCCCGTGCATGCCAAATTGCAGCCAGTACGCTACAGAATACATAACAGACTGGTTTGGAGCTTCAGGGCTTGCTAGGCTTGTTCATGTACCAGAACCAGACAGTAAACTCGGCTCTTGTTAGCCTGTTAACTTGCAGATATTACTGCTGATTTTCGCTGCCTGAAGATTTTTCAGAAGCTGACCTCTGTAGTTTGGTTAAGTGACACAACATCTTATGTTGTAATTTTTTTGTATTTCGATTTAAAAGCTTTTTTCATTTCCAGGTCATTTCGCATTTCTGTCCTTGCCAGACAGATTGCCAACTTAAATAACACACAAATAGCATCAACTCCATTGTCATAGTAATTCAGTTTTCCAGTAATTCCAATTTCATTAGAATATTCCAATAGAATATTCTATTCTATTCTAACATTACTTTTCCACAGTAGTGGGCGATGTAATGAATTACTGATTAAATAAATCCTAATTTGAAATCTAACAATCCAGTCACATCCCTGGATTAAATTTTGTAATCATTGCATGTGCATGTCTGCAAATACTAAACTAGCTGGAAACAGTCATGTTAAGCAGCTGGAAATGTTCCATTTTGTTGGGAGGGTGAATGACAACAACATTACTGTCAAATGTAGGTATGCAGGTAAAGGTATCAAGATTGTTTTCACTTTGAAAAACACAACCTCAAATCTCCTGAAATTCCCAATAAGACAGCACAATGATGTGAAGCTTTTGGAAATACACCCGTGTCGTGAAAGATGACTGTAGTTCTACAAAGGCTGCACAACCAGAAAGAGACCACTGGTCACAGACAACAGAACATCTTAAGCAGAAATTTATTAATAAGCTACTTAGTCAAGCAATACACATTGTTGGAAGCTGAAGAAAGCATCTAAAGGAAGAGGCTATGTATCAAACTTGTTATGCAAATATGTACATCTGTGTATTGATAGAGATGTGGTGGCACTTGTGGGCGTCTTTTTTTGTCTTGCCAACATTTTGTTTATTGGGTTTACATGTTTGAGCCCTCTTCCAGATTTAACTTTGATCATCACTGCTTTATTAAATAACAGGAGTTGTTTAAAAGAATGTGCCTCATCATCAGTTTGGGCCCACCAGGTGGGCCTTTTAGCAACTAACTTTTATGGATTCATAGCCTGCAGAAATAATAACAAGACAAAACTCCTATTTTGAAGCCTTCTCTGGACTTTTGTTCATCACCCAGATATTCACAAAGAAGCACACATTTAAGAGTAAATTTTGAGGAAAATTAAAGGACATAATTACCAATTGTGTGGGGTTTAACATAAAAGTAATATGAGTAGTGTAATGCATTACCACTGGCAGGTAGTAAAGGAAAGTAGTAAAGAAATAATGTTACTTTTGAAAAGAGCAATGAGTTACGAATCACATTGTTGGGTAGCAAGCCTAACAATGTGTACAAACATACTCACACACACTCAAGAAGGTCATACAACAATGACAGGAGAAACGCACACACTGCGAAACAATTATTGCCCCGAAAGTGTGAGTTTGGCCCAATATGAGCTCAAAATGATAATGATCAACTTATACTCTGGGCTTTAAGTTGACTAGAATAAAATCATAAAATAATAGTATAAACTGGAATAAAAATGAATGCAGTCCAATTCCAATATCAATTGCTGTAATGGGCTGGAATGTATAATAAAACCACAGTAGCTTACTTCTCCCGAAGGGACGACATCACATTATCATCATTAGAGAGGACAGATTGTGTAACCTCCTCATAAAATAAAACCCACATTCATATAACCACACTTCCGTGCGTGAGTAAATGTGCACATGCGGTATAAAGGGATTGAGTATATGCATAAACCATGCACAGATATGCACACATGTACACAGTTCTACATTCTCATACTCAAGGGCAACCTCACAGTTGTGTACACACACACACACACACACACACACACACACACACACACAGATGACAGGCATGACATTGTGATAAGGGTCTAATGAGGCACAGTCAGAAAACCTGATTAAGAGAATCCTGGGTGGATATTTCCTTTCTTCAGCATTGTGTGGAACTTCATTAGACTACTGTTAAGGAGATAAGATATTCAGATTCATCACCAGATAGATAAGAACAATGAGCTCTTTTACATAGATCCGATACTGCATCAGCATCCACATGCAGGGGAACAGTGGAAGTGCATCCAAAATGAGGATAATATCATTTAATGATTCCCACAATTGGGGGGGGGGGGGGGGGGGGGGGGGGGGGTTTGATTAAAAGTGCCCCTAATGTGACCTATTTGTAATCAGGGTCAAATAAAAAAAAAAAATCAGCTTAGGAGAGACTGTGCTGTGGGTGAAATGCTGCAACCAAAGAAGGGTATTACTGTAAAATACAGGCGGAGTGAAGTGGAGTTAGGCATTGGATAGTGAGATAATATGAGGTATGGACAGGGAGAGAGAGAGGGATGGAAAGCTAAAGAAAGGATTAGTCATGCAGCAAACCAGAGAAGTTGAATAGGTAATGAAGGAGACAGGCCAGTAATGCATGAGAATAGGATAGAGGGGCTTAGCAGGAGTCGTGCAGTGCATTGATTACCTCTATCTGTCATTAGCTGTAGTCCCTATACCTAGAGGGCCAGGCGGGTGTTAGAGTCGGGAAGGAGAAGGGCCGGAGGAAGAAGGAAGAGAGTTCTGATAGCTCAGAGGAGGAGAAGAGACAATAAGTACACAAGCATCTAACTTAAGTGTGTGCAATTCTATGCTGGTAAATGTCCTTATGTATTTCCTGTGTTTGTGTTTACAAATCCTGATGCAACACGTCTCCTTGCATTCTCAGTGGATTTTATAAGATGTTACAACAGTTTACTGGTCATAATTTTTATTTAACTGGGACCATAAAAACATAATGTCATATAGTGACACATTGTAGCCGTAAAGAGAGCAGATGTGCTGATCTGTCACACTTGCTTTGTGAGCTGGAAAATGGGACACTGAAATTCACTACTTATCGCAAGCAAATCACTCCAGACAAGTTGAGGCATTGGCCAGACCACTTATGATCATGTAGAGAAATAAGCATGCATAGTTACATGTTTGTGTAGCTCTGTGTTGTTGATGATGTTTTTTAAATGGATAATTTAGAAGCAAGACACACAATTGAATTGTGCCAAGCACTGTAAGACTTTACATTCTTAATGATAGTTGTACCAACAGGAAAGCAGTTCAGCAAGGTCTACACACAAACTATAATACAGCCTTGATTATGGCATTTGCAATACTGAGCAAATCAGAAAACATTACGAAGACTGCACTCATTTTTCGTCTTTGGTGTTAATGTTGTCCTTAAATTTCTGGAACAAAAAAGGTATCGTGTTATGCCCCCTAATAGCAATGAGTGGGTGGTGACTATTTTCTGCTCTGACTCTTCTGGAGAGGCAGCTTAGTCTCCCAGCATGCTCTAGTGGCCCAGTGGGGGTCCTCCACATTGCGGAGAGAGGTGGCCAGCGAGCTGCCTGTTGCCCAGCGACTTCAAAACTCCATGAAGTTTCTGACTGTGCTTCTGCGATGGTGTATGTGTGCTTGGTGAGTCATGAGCGCCAGGACAAAATTAAACCACACAGACAGGACTAATGAAGAATTCAAAGGGACCGGAGCCGATGCAGGGCAACGGCCAACACACACACACACACACACACACACACACACACACACACACACACAAGCACACACATGCAGACACACACACAGAGACAGTCTGAGCCACGTACAGCCCCACAGCTTGGGAGTAGGTTGGAAGGGTTGTTAAATTAATTCTCTGAGAGGGGTCTTTTTGCAGGGAAGTTGTTTTGCTGCAGTAAATGAACTCGCTAAAAAGCAAA
This sequence comes from Amphiprion ocellaris, assembly GCF_022539595.1. Classification (NCBI taxonomy): domain Eukaryota; kingdom Metazoa; phylum Chordata; class Actinopteri; family Pomacentridae; genus Amphiprion; species Amphiprion ocellaris. The sequence goes on from NC_072772.1 coordinate 12,047,337, forward strand.
CCAGCGTGCACACAGACAGCCTCTAAGCTCCCATCTGGCTGGTGCTTCACATTGAGGCCTGTCTGCACACATCTAGTCATGCCAACCTATTGGTGTCACGGGTGGGTGGCAGAAAAAGAGAGGCGAGCAATGAAGTAAGTGATGGTATTCTAAAGGTAGAGGACAATCTGAGGTCACTGACAGCGCTATAATAAATAAAAACAACGAAAGAATGAATGGCAAACATCGATGTTGTTATGCTTTGAGTCAAAGTGACTCAAATAATAATCTTTAGCTCACCAAAATACATATCTGATTAACGTTAACCAGGTGATATGAATTTAGAAAAAGCCTATAATGTGTTTAAATGTCAGATTTCATATAAGAAAATATACTTCAGCTACACAAAAAAATGACACAAAAACAGCTTCTTATTTGTTTCAGTTGTCCTAAAATTATTTTAAAATTTGTCAGAAGAAAGATTAATAGGCATGCTAATGTTTGCTATTGTGTGGATTGTCAGTGTAAATACAAATATTGCATACTCAGACAGTAGCTACTTTAGTGATACACAGAAAGCAAGATTAATTCTGTCTTTCAGTGTGCCACACCATTTTGGTCAAGTTATCACACAAGGTTCACTTTGCATTACCTCAGATTACAGAAGATATATTTGCTGTCTCATTTCCAATGAAGCATAATCTATTGAAATGGAAATGAAAGCTTTGCATAGTACTCAGGGAGAACAGTAGATTGAGACAAATATTAGCAGTTTCCAACCTTGAAGTCCCTCTACGGGGACCAGGCCAGGTTTGGTATTATAACACAACCTGCCACCAGTTTTAGAAGGTTCCAAAATGTGGCAAATTAAGCGTAGAGGCCAGCTATGACTGTTTGGTAGAATTGCAATTGAGAATTTGAACAGGTTCAATAAAAGAAGTGTTTACTGATTCACTGTCACAGGTTTTAATGAGGTGGAATTCATTTTTGGTACTTTTTTAAAACCGTTTTTTGAATCTCACTCTGGCCCTGGTGATAGGGATGAAAATAATTGAATTATTGTATTTCATTATTCTCCCTTACCTCTTATCCATAGAGACAAACATTGTTCATTTTGGCCTTGCAGTTTTACAGCAGTTACTGCCTACATTTGGGGATGTTTTTTCAGGTGGATTTTTTATTTGATTTTTTTTTTAAATAGCCCCAAGCTTAAGGGTTAAAGGGGCAACATAACCAATTAGTTGCAGTCATCTTAATGGCCACTTGATGAATGTAAGTCCCACACTTTTGGCTCTGATTTTAGCTGCTACCACCTACTGAGGGAAATATCTGACTCTTTAGTCTCTAAATGCTTCACTGGCTTTAACAGCTAACTGTGTCTGTCTGCTGTTTTGCGCTGAGCAGGTATTGCATAAAATATTTTTCTGAATAGCTGCCTGTTGCATCCAAAATGCCGCCATGGGAACAAGAGGTAAACAATGAAGCTGAACTTGCTTTAAATCTCTGTTAAGCCGAGGGGAGCTGCAGATTCAGGTAATAATTCAGCACTGCACAAGACACTTTTGCAATATTTACCTTTTGTTATTTAATATTTGATATGTTCTAAAAACAATATTATTTTCTGTATACAACTGAAGTGATATACCCATGTGCAATATCACTGGAATGTCAAATGATTCAGTGGTAAAAATTTACACTAATTGCAGTACTTCTAAGTTGAACAGTAGGATGTGAGTTCTTGTGTAAATTCTTAGTACACTTTTCATTACTGAAATTCAAACATTCTTTCAGTACTTTGTATGTCCACCTTCATTTTTTTAGGGCATGGAGGATACCAGATTTCTAGGAAGATATTTTGCCATTCTTCAGACAGAATTTTTTTCAGCTGCTCTCTGCTGGAGGTGTTGTGCTGCACTACCCTTCTTTTTAGAATACCCCGAAGACCTTCTATAGGTCCAAGTCCAGTGACTGACTTGACCAAGTTTCTTCTTGAGAAACTCTTGTGTGATTTTGCAGTGGGTTTTGCATCTGAAGTATTCCTCTTCTGCCAAGATTCTGCCAACTGGGAGTCATCATGTCAGCCAGTAAGTTGACATAATCACAGGCATCCGTGGTGCCATCTATAAATTTAATCTCCCTAACACCTTCTTCACTCAGTCCCATATCATCACACTCCTACCTCTGTGCTTTAGTGCTGGGATTATGCATTCACTATGGTAGTTCTAATCAGCTTCATGCCAAACATGCTGGGCCCCATATGAGCTGAACAAATTCATCTTGGTCTTATCTGACCAAAGAATAAGCTCCCAGTATTCACCAAGCTTGTTTTCATGGAAAGTTTAATCTTGCAGTTTAATTATAAAAAGCAAGCAGGACTAACACATATGCCACCTATAGAGCTTCACATTATGCAATATCTTTCACACTGTTTGAGCTGTCACAGAACCTCCAATTTCATACCGATAATCACTGTGCAAAGTAGGAAACACTCACACGCCTGTTTTTTTCAATCTTTGTGAAGTCACACAATCTGATTTTTGAATTCCTCTGACAGTTATTTTCCATGTGAAGCAATGATGCAGAATATAACCTTTATAAATCCTATCCATCCGATTAGACTAATTGGAAAACACAGGTATACTCAGTTTTGTTTCAGTGATCACGTTTTCTGTTCATGTTTGTTGCACTGAGTTTCTACTTTGGGGTCTATATTTTTAATATAGTTGATCTAAGTACCAGTTTTTGACTGCTCATGGGATGAAACATTCTGCTTGTCAACCCAGAAAAAAATGTAGTTATTGAGACATGATGCAATTTGAAATCATTTTGGGGATTTTGCATGGGAGTGCATTTACATCTATGCTCCACCATAGCTGCTGCTTTTATAAACACTGACTGGACTTGACTTAATTGGGAATTACACCCATGTGGTCATTCCATACATATTCAGTTTGTTCTGTTTGAATTTGTTTTTAAATCTTTATAACCTGATAACTTTTTGCATAGCGGTAGCAGTCTCCTGTCTATATAAGGTAATTTGAAATTCTTGGTATCCTCAGGCAGGGTCATGCTGGTTTGTCCAAGTTATCTAGACTTATCTATTCATCTCTCCATCGGTCTGTAGTTTTTTTTCATTCCTCCTTCTCTATCAACCCATCTACCCTATACACTGTATCTCTCTCACTCCTTCCAACTGTCTGTCTCACTTGTTTTTCATCTGTCTCAAGTTGTCAGAATTGTTAAATGAAATTTAATTCTGGAGCTGTCAGACAGGCGGCTGATACAGATCAATCTCCAGAAAGTCGGGGAGCATGACGGGACAGAAGCTGGTTCCCGCAAAAGAATCGACTGGAATTCTTATCTACAGCATCTCGTCTGGGTCCAAATGGATGCTAGAAACACAAAGAAGAAACTGTGTGCTACACTTGAGTTGAGACACGGGAGAAAAGAATTGTGTTATCAAGGAAAGGATGGTTTATGAAAAATATGATTTTGCCACTTCACTTATGTATCCAATAAACCCAAGAGCCTGAAAGCAGGCAGATATACAATATCAATATCACTGTCAGAGTGATCTCAGTGATGAATGGTATAATTTACATACAGTACTTATTATCTAGTAGTGATAAATAAACAAGGTTCCCTGTGCTGAATGAGATCACCAGGCATATATCACTTGACTTATTAAGTGTATATTGTGTTTATATGTCATTAGAGCTCAGTAATGTGATTAATGTCATCATTTAGAGCTGGATTCAGCTCCTGAATTAAGCTTAGTATTGTTTTGAATAAGATTAAGATGATTAAGATGGTGGAAAATGAAAAGAAGAATGTTGCAAGCTCACTGATTTGTCAGGATTTTGATAATGACACTAAAAAATAGCTGATTTGATATTCATTTTTAATAGCTATCACAGCAACAAACATAGTGGGATTTAATTGTGCCTTTCCCGATGAAGGGGTAAGATAAAAATAATAATCATAATAATAATAATTTTTTGTCTATGTCTGTGTTGAATGATGAATTGTCTCCAAAAAAGATTCCACCATGTTGATTCAGCCCATAAATTCATCATTAGTGTTAGTCAGTTCAGTCAGTCAGTTCAGTTTACTTTCAGAAGCACAAATGCATATAAACCCACACATATATATGTTGCAACTCACTTTTTTAAAATACAGATATCGATTGCCATCTTATATAATATTCACGGTATTTGCTTGGGCAAAACAAATCCTTCAACAGTCAAATACAGAGGGAGAAGGTGACAAAATATCACTGAGGGGTGAGTAAGCAGCAGAGTTTTTCATGTACAAAAGTTTACTGAGCATTTTCAGGGGAAGAAAAGGGCAGCACTTTCCAGATGGAAAGGTGTAGCTTAAGTCATGTGATTGACAGCATGCTGAAATGTGAGGTGCTTGTCAAATTTTACGTCAAGGTTGCAGGTATGGGGAAGGAAGCCCCATGGATTTGTTACACTTGGAATTAAGAAAGACAGCTTGGATTTGTAACATTCATGGAGGGTGGAGTGATGACGTGTATAACTGGGCATATTTAGAGTAGCAGAGGAAAAAAGTGGTCATTATGGTGAGTGATACCACTTAAGAGAATGGAAAGAAGAGTACTGAGCACTGTACCTGGGGGGACAAGAGCAACAGTGACTTTGTAAAAGATTGTTTCGTTCATTATGATGTGTGTAGAATCCAGATTGAAACTGGTCTGAAATTGGCTCAGGGTTATATTGTATAGCACATTATTTGGGGAAAAATGGAAACGCATGTCTGTATAGAAATGCAGTCAACAGCATGTACAGTCAAAAGATCAGAGTTTAAAGTCACAGAAAAGTAAGTCAGTGAATGTTGTGCACTAAAGTAACCACCTTGGATTCAGGTGTCATGGGCCCCAAACATTTTATTATTTGGCCATTGCACAAACTGGAAAGTAAATGGTGTTGATCCTGTTGCACTTTCACCCCCACAACTTCAACACACATACTTTCTCACTGTTTCTTTTTAAGAAACATTGAAATTTCTAGACATACATTCTTCTTCAGACTGAAAATGCACTATATATAACTGCCCATGTTTTCCACAATGTTTTAGCCTGGAGGGTGGGATTTTTTACATATAAATGAACATCCGTTACATTCAAGCTTTCGCCAAATTACTTCACAGAAGGCTGATTGAGCCCTTCAGCAACAGGTAAAACTCTCACAGTATACTGAAGTTTTTGATTTTGTGTGGTAGTTTTCTGTTTTACTTCATCCAGCAATGATAAGTTTGCCAGAACTTATCATTGCAAGCGATTGTGATGAAGTAGGCTGCAGCAACTAGATATATGGCAAAGCCTGTGGCAAGCAAACCTTGGAAGCGTCCAAGAAAACTTTCTGATCCTAAAGATAAAAAAGAAACTAAGCATTAAGAGAAAAGATTACAGTCTAGTGAAGTTTTTGTGTTGCATACAAATTTGATTCACTCAGGACCTCTAGCACCTAAAAAGATCTTATCGTTTCTTTCTCATTCTCAGTCAACAGTTTCAGTTGCCTTTTCTTCCCTCATTCTCACTCTTTCTCTTTGCTCATCTCCTTTGTCAAAGAAGAGGCAGCAATGTTGTGGGATATCATCAATAAACTCAGCAGCAGAGAGTTCCAACAGAGCTATATCCAGACACTGTCTGTCAATTGAATGCAGGTAATTTTCACTTTCTTACATGGCAAAACTAGCAATAGTGCTGTGCCATTAAAGGTCCATGTGTTATTGATCTTTACACAGAGGGAAACTGTAATAAAAAGGAACAAAAGAGAGGAAGTGATGGGGCAGAAAATGTGAACTGCTGTTTTATCGATTCAAATGAAAGCCCACTAAGAATTAAAGCACAGTAAGAGGTGTGTTTGTGTTACATAAAGTGGGCCAGGAAAAAGTAAAAGGCAAGACAAGAAGCTAAAGTGAGAGGTGAGGTAAGTACTTATGCAACAGAATAATGAAGTTACCTAAAATGGGACACGCAAAAGTCCAGTATCAACGCAGTTTCAAGTGTGTCTTGATATGGTATTATTTTATGAAGTGTTCTGTGAGCAAACAGTTACACATTCCACTTGTACATTCAAACACAAAGCAACATGGGCGTCCAATCAGAGTTCTGTTTCAACTTTTAGTCCACTATCTGCCCATACTATATGTTACCACTGGGCCATCAACCCGTTTATTATTGAATTCCTTCAGCAGATACTTGTTGGTTTTGGTTTTACATGGTGGAAATTGGCGATGACTGCACTGGTGCCTTTGGCTGGTTAGTCTTGCAGAGCTGCAAAATAATCTGACTGCACATATTATCATTCTACTATAGGGGGAAAAACAGTATAGCTTCTTTAATTTTCTGTAAATCTGTCACAATCAGGTGGAGAGGTGCTAAATCCAGGATGCAATGACAATAAAATATGTTTGGAAAATGAAATTCTTTTCGAGAATTGTCCGGCAAATATGAAAGGACTACCTGATAACAAAGAAAATGTTGCAAATGCAACATATTTTTTTGGTGGATCTTTGCATTTATCCACTGAAAGAAACAAGCAGGGTTGCCTCATTGTTGGTCCAAATCTTTGTCAAAATTGGTCTTTGTCAGCATGCAAGTTAGAAGCTTGGAGGTTGTTTCCTGGATGATTTTGAAAACAGTGACATGAAGATAACGAAAGGGGCAGAAGACTGCCGCCTGACATACATAGCTAATGGCAGACTTATCCCCATGGTCTACATCTGGTGAGTCAGACTGCTGAAAGTACAAAATTAAGTTACATAGTTGATTTTCACAGGGATCTGCAATTCTGTCATTTCTACGGGGGGCCATTTAATTTCATGTTAAGACTTTTTTTTTCTTTTTTTAAATCTTACTAAATTGCTAGATGCTTTCATGCAGACTAAAGCTAACAAAAACAACACTTTGCAGTCAGAAAAGGTACATTTGGATAATTCAGCAGACCATCCTTGTTTTAAAATGAATAATGTGTTTCTTTGTCATTCAGATTTAACTTTTCTCAGATATCATAGGTATTGCTGCTTAACCTTAAAAGGTAACTTATGGTCATTGAAACAGCAAGTTTACTGTAAAATTTTTCACAATGTATGTTGTTTCTTAATTTAATGCTAATGTTACTGGCTATTTGTTTGAATGACTACTAACTGTGGAATTAATACATTCTTGAAATGAAATGAAACAAAAAGACATTTGTGATAAAAACCTGTATGAGGCATATTATTTGTGACAAAATAAAGCTTTTATTTAATTAATTTTGAATAAAAATCTTTTTTTTTTACCTTTCATGTTTTTATTATTTTAGCATATAATATTTCTGTGGCATAGCTTTGAGCTGTAGTTTTAGACAATCACATGCTTCTTTGAAATGTTAGTGGTACATACTACACAGTATGCTATCTGCTTAATGTCCTCGTAGAATACAAGCTGCTGAAAGACAAACATACGGTACATGGTATGCACATGTACCGTATATCCACCCCAAAGGGACTATAAATAGTCAGTCTTGCAATTTGGCTATTGATTGCCCATTACTCGTAAAAACCAACGTGCATCTGAAGGTGCCAGCCAGTAATCTTTAATGTATATATCATGCATAGATTATCTGTTCATTAAAATGACAGAAGGTCTGGCAAGAACCCCAGAGGAGCATCTCCTCCATTGCAACTCTCTTTCTCATGTATGTTGGCAAATAAATAGGCTTTTGGTAGCCTTGCTAACCCATGACTGTTGCATGTAATTAGTGAGAATAATTAGAAAGAAAGGACATTTTAATAGCTCATTAATGAGAACACTTCAATCTCTTTCCCTATAGTTAGTGTGTCTTCAGGAGGAGAGGGAGAGAGACCGAACACGAGAGAGAGAACAAACCCACCAAGGCCATTTGTTCTTATTAAAATGATTTTAAAGCAGTAATTAACCAGACTGGTGACACTATCACCATTGCCAACCGATGAAATGGCCACAATTCTGCACCAATAAAATAATCTTTATTCATGGTTACACAGGAGGAAGTTATTAGGCAGGCTGGGAAATAATTACTGAGAATTCTGAGTGATTATGGGCAGGATATTGCCCAGACGTCCAGATTGATTAAGCGCCCAATCAGTAACATTTTGGACCACATAAGTAAAGGTACATTTACAAGATGAAAATTATTAGAAGACATTCAGATTTCAAAAATATATTTCAAATTTTGTTGGTAAAGTGGTTCACTACTACCACAGCTATTGTAACAGCCAGTAAATATGTACCAAATACTATTGACTCCACACATAACAAAATGACTGTCACTGACACATTATAATCTTCTATTCACAGATGTAGGTCAAGCGGGAAAAAAACAAACAAAAAAACTAGCACATAATGTGGACAGCTGAAATGAATAAATTGTTTGAAGAGTGCAGTTTTATACTTGACTTTGATTGTATTGTCAGCCCAAATACACCATTACAACTTTTGTGATTTCTCCTCAGCATGTTGGTTGTGAACAAAAATAAATTGTCTTTGAAATATGCTCATTTACCAGTCTGTGAATTAATGGTTCATGAAAGCTTGCTTGTCCTACTTACATATTTATTGTATCAGATCTAATTTATTTGTGAATCACACTTGACAAGACAGTAACATTTTACAGAAACAGAAAACAGTCCCACTGGGTTGAATATAAGTTGTCTTTTGGCAACTGCAGCAAAAGCCACCATTTAAACAGAATTATTTTAACTAAGATATCTCTGACACTAATTTGTAAAACATACTTGACAAAACTGTCGTTCAGCAAGGTTTCATTTTCAATTAATTTTCTCATTTAGTGGAGATGTGTTTTATATTTTAATAAAGCGCAGGCACAGACATGGCAGACAGGGGGTGAATAGGAACAGGTTTTATTTTAACAAAACAGGAACTAAACAAACACAAAAAGAGAAAACCAACCAGGAGAAAACTAAACCAAATCTAACACTAAAAGAAGCTACGCTAGACCTACAAAAACCCCAAAAACCAAACAGGTATAACTGAACCAGGCAACAAAATGAAGTACTTACAAAACCGGGGGGGGGGAATAGACAGAAAGCTGAAGACAGAGGGGACCAGCAGTTATCCGGGAATGAGGGTGACAAAAGTCCAGGTGGGGCTATGGCAGGCTGGAGACTGAAGCAGGGCAGGTGAGAATCTGGAAGGAGAATTGAGTCCATGTGAGACAACTCGAGCAGGGGGGAAACAGAGTCCAAGTGGAGATGCGAGTATATGATCCGACAGGGAGTGAATGACAGAACTGACTTAAATACTGAGAGGTGGAATTGCAAACAGGTGACTGGAGTGAGCTAACTATGACGGCTGATTCACAATGCTGCAATCAGACTGCAGGCAGGTGGAACATTCAGGAAGGAGAGACAGATGACAGGAAACAAGGAGGGAGACAGAAGGGAGAAGGAAAAAAGAGGAAGAAGGAGAAAGAAGGGCAGGGGCTAGAGCAGGAATCATGACAATATATACTGAAACAAGCACTGGCACCATTACAACATGTATACTATTGAATAAATGCAATTTGATTTGTTTACAATATGTGTAGTTTAATAATATATGCTGAGTTTTGACAATTATTCTTATGATTACATGATATTAAGATTATGTCATGATTGCTAATAATAAAACTATTTCCAACTCTTGTCCAACCTGTTGTCACCATTGTCAAACTCAGACTTCTAATGGAGGTTGATCAAGCCTTGAAAGTTGCTGCTCATACTGGTGTTCCAACTTTTCTTGATTACTTCCAACCCCCTCTGTCTGTATAAAAGTAGTGTTGGAACACATCGTGGCACCATTCCCTCGAGGGCATTATTTGAACAGTATTGTACTACAGAAAGTAGTGTGTTGCTATAAAAATGGTGAGGAAAAGGCAATTAACAATAGAAGAGAGACAGACCATCATAACACTTAAAAATGTAAGTCTTTCCTACAGAGAAATTGAGAAGAAATTCAAGGTGTCAGTGAGTACTGTTTTCTTCACCATCGAAAGACACTCAGGAACTGAGGAAGACTCTGACAGGAAGAGGTCTGGAAGACCCAAAGTCACAACAGAATCAGAGGACAAGTTTCTGAGACTCAACAGGTTGCGTGATAGGTGACTTACAGGACAACAGTTTCAAGCACAGTTTAATAGTGGTCATAGTAAGAAAGTCTCAGTTTCAACTGTGAAGAGAACATTTCGAGTTGTAATTTTGACAGGTCGAGTTGCAGCAAGAAAGCAATTGCTAAGATGTCAGAATGAAAAAAAGAGGCTTGCCTGGGCCATGAAACACCGCCAATGGACTACTGAAGATTGGAAGAAGGTATTATGGACTGAAGAATCAAAATCTGAAATCTTTGGTTCATCACACGGGATTTTTGTACATCGTTGAGTAGGTGAAAGGATGGTTCCTCAGTGTGTGACATTACAGTTTTTCTCAGTCGCTTTGGTACATTTCTCAGATCAGAATTGAAATTCTCAAAACTACTTGTTCAATCTTCACATCTGTGTCACTTGTGCACATCAAAAAAGCAGTTTCTCATTTCTTTGAACAAGTTGCAAATGCATTGGTACATCCATGCAAATGATTATGTACAATTCTCTGCTGTTACTTACATTTTCAATTGCTTATGTCATGTTGATCAAAATGTATTATAATGAGTCTCTGTTGAATAGTCTCACCCCCCCACAACATTTAGGCATTAGTTCATCGCATTAGTCTTTAAATGTAAAATGGTTGAACAAGTTGTCATAATATATCAAGGATATTTCTATACATTTCCACTAGACTTAAAAAAAAAAATCTGTCCTGAATTGGTAAACTGCTCCCAGGTAAATCTTGACTTTCTCTAACGAAAGGAAATGAATGTCTGAAGGGTTAGGGTTTTCTGAAATCGCTCAAAGACACAAGAGAAGATACTTGAGATGTGGATGAGAATTTCAAACTAAGGATTTTGAACAAGAGACTGGCTTTTGCAGGTAATCCATGGTGTTTTGCTATTTGTATGAATTGTTTTGAGAAATGCACGTACTGCTTTGCAAATGTCAAGAATGATTGGAGAAATGCACCAAAGCGACTGAGAAAAACTGTAATTGCCAAACATGGAGGAGGAAGCATGATGATCTGGGGCTGTTTTGGTGGATCCAGGGTCGGTGACTTGTACAGAGTGATAGGTAGCCTGAACCAAAACAGCTACCACAGCATTCTGAAGCACCATGCAGTACCTGCTGGTATGCATCTAGTTGGTCAGGGCTTCATCCTGCAGCAAGATAAGGACCAAAAACATGAGTCCAAGCTGTGCCAGAACTACCTTAGGAAAAAAGCACAAGATGGCAAGCTTGAAAACATGGAGTGGCAGTACAGTCTCCAGACTTAAACCCCATGGAGGTGGTTTGGGATGAACTGGACAGAAGAGTGAAAGCAAAGCAACCTACAAGTGCCACACATTTATGGAAGAACTTCTGCAACAGAGTTGGGAAGAACCTTTTGAAGAATATTTGATTTCTATTGTGGAGAGAATGCCAGGAGGGTGTTCAGCTTTTATATCTGCCAAAGGTGGCTACTTTGATGAGTCAAATGTTTAGCATACATTTTGGTTTCTAAATTGACTTTTGATTGATTTTCTTTCTTTTTACTTCATTTGTTTATTTGTTCTATGCTTTTATTTCAGAGTACAATGAGACATTAACGCATAATTTCCAATAACAAAATTGGGGTATTCTAAAACTTTTGACTAGTAGTATAAATGTGATCCTTGTTTTAGGCTTCATTTGTTAATTCTCCTATTAAGAAGATTATCAATAATAGGAATAAGAAAAACAAAAAGCAGCTGCTGCTGTCAGTACTCATTACCATTTAGAGCTAGGCTTGCTCTTGTCTTTTGCTTTAGAGCACGTACTGTCAAGAAAGTTATTTTTTCTCATCTTTGAGTTAAAATAGGTTTATGTTCATGTAACCTGTTGTCATTTCCAGTTTGCCCACATGTTACACAGGTCTCTCTTGAGAATGAAACCCCATGTCTAAATGAGATCACCTGTATAAATAAATGTTAAATAAAAAAAGGTCAAATACTGTTGCATGCTACACATAAAGCCCCAATACTGGACGCTGCAAGATTTAAAAGAGTTTTTCTGCTTTAAAGGAGCCTCATAAAGTCTGATGACTGAGATTTAGACTATTTTTTCACTTTGTTTTATTTTGTGACTAAATTTTCATTTTCATTCGTTGTTTGGTTCAGTTAAGGCAACACTAGGTTAAGTTTAGAAAAAGATCATGGTTTGGGTTTAAATATATACTGTCATAATGTTACAAGGCAAAAGTCTTGTTACCTGAATAGTAGCAACAATGACAAGAAAAGCCAAGAATATTTACAGTCTCAGTTGGATGATAGCTGATTTTTAAATGTGTATCATGCTAACCTACATGCTGAAAAATTATACTAAACAATGCCCAGTGTGCTGACCTCCTGATAAAGCGGGGTATATGACATGTTGGGAGTGTGGAGTTTGATATTGCTAAATAGGCTTCAGAGGTGATGGCAAGAACAGCATGCATTGGAAGATACAGGGGAAGATGCAGAAAAAAAGAAATGCATAGCAAAAACAGCATACAGTCAATGTTTTAATAGACCCCCCAAAATATTATAAATCTTGTTTTCCAGGGAGTTCATGTCTTGAAGGAGTTTGACTCCATGTGGCTCCCCTGTGGTTTCACCCTGATGTTGTGTGTGCAAGGCTACTCCTCTAAAGCCGTAACAGAGAAGCTCCAGGGTGTCTTTATGTCCCTGGCGTTGGAGACAGAAAATGAACCATTGCATACCTATAAGTGAGACTCCACTTCTAAGTGGCCTCTGAAACACTGCCCAAAGATGGGGAGGAGGGGATCCTTCAAAAGAGAATAATTTAGTCACTATGCATTTTTCGAAACAGAAATCAGGCTTATTCAGAAAACTTTTATTTATTTAATTCCATCCAACCCTTCACAAACATGTGGCCCACACTGCTACCTCTGTAACTGTGGTCATCTCAACTCTAAAGAGGGGGAGAAAAAAAAATCCATGGCTGGCGAAAGGTAGCCTTGAGGTTCCAGGTTTAAAAGTTAGAGCTTGTACTTTAAGGGTAGTAGGTTGTAATATGGGATAGGCTATACCTTGCATGCAAAAACTTTGATGTAGGGTTGCCTGTGAGCAACACAATCAACCTTAAATGTGCTTGCTGACAGTTTGTGTCGAATGTACATAACTGGGTGAAAGGTTGGTTCAGAAAAATTAAAAGAAATAATGTCAGAATTATAATAATAATAATGTAGGATTACTCACAATAATTAAAAATGAACACGCACACTGGAAAAACCTGAGGTGGATAAATAGCAGCATGTTTTTTAAGCAAGCACATTAGACATGAGGCATATTGAGCTTTGATTCATTTGATCTAACTCAGTCCCCTGGGTATTTGAATGGCAGTTACTTACTAAAAAAAGGTGAAAAAAACCCCACATTGATTACTACCTCATTCTTTTGATGCTGCAACAATAAGGCATCACACTGAGTCCTTGACAGACTATGACAATGACTACCATAATGAATATGAGAACTCACTGATCACTGATAATGAGGCTTACTTAGGGCCCTTTGAACGAGATGTTGGCTGATTTTTTTTTTTTTGTTCAAAAATGTTGGTCTTTGTAAATTATCAGAATCCTGTAATTTAAATTAGATTCATCATATTCTTTTTAGACTTTCTCTTCAGTCACACATTCTCATGTAAAGGAGCTGCTTGAACATTTTAGGCAAGGCAGCTTCATTTCTATAGCTAATTTCATACAGGAGGGCAACTCAATGTGCTTTACATTAAAACATTTAAAGCATTTTAGTCCACTTCCATCTCCTGCTGTCTCTAACTCCTGTTTTCCTCATGTCCTCAGTGCTATCTTTTGCTAGCTTCTGCCTTTCTCCAGCACTCACTTCCAATCTCTCTCTCTCTCATTTTCCCGCCCTCCCTGGCTTTTTCTCTGCCTTTCACCCAAGTATTCAGGTGTAAAGCAAACACCCCGATAACTGTGGCGGCTGAAATTGATGTGACACGTTTCAAATTTTCTCCAGTCCTTTAATACAGCATCGGCCCTCCCCATCCCCGCGCTCTCTTTTCAATATCCCGCTCTCTCACTCCTCCTCACTCTCTTTCTGGGAGGTGAGCAATTCTAAAGCTAGCAAAGTGATTCCATTCTGCAGGCTAGTTATTAAATTTGTTTGCAAATCTCTGTCCCTCTCGCCACCCACCCGCCCGCCTCTCCCCTCGATCTCTTCCTCCTCTCCTCCATCTTTTCATCCCTCCCTGCTCTTGGCCCTCCGCCACAGTCCCGACTGTCATCAACATTCAGACCCATAAAGCCTATAATGGCAATGAGAAACAGAGAGAGGAAAGCCAATGGAGAGACAAAGAAGGAGGGAGAGTAAGCCAAACCGGAGCGGAGAATAACAGATTATTTCTTAGAAAAATAGCCCAGTGCTATATTCTAAAACATGAAGCACTCCTTAATAATCTCTTTTATTACAGCAATTTGTTACTGAGACCCTTGTCTTCACTGGGGTGATGGAAGTGATGGATAGTTGATGGGGAAAGAGAGCAAAGGACAGAGTTGACTGGTGAAAGCAAGACCTGGGAACACTAATGAAGATTGCTGGCTGAGACCAGCAGATCTCATACATCTAACGGTTAGACGATTATTTATACTGACCAGAAGAGTGGAGGATTTAGGCTTCGCAGTGTCACAGCCTGCCAAATATGCCACGCTAAAGAGAAACGAAAAACAAACATAGCTTCATTTTCACAAAGCAATCCTCAGTACACATGACACAGGTTTGTGAATTCAATGCATTAGATACAGTATATCACACTAATAATGACTCTACGACTGCATGCCGACTCAGGCATCGATCCAGGAGTGAATCAGGGAAGGCAACAACCCACTCATGAAAAAATAAAAAAAATAATAAAATCAACCCCTCTTATTATGGAAATTAGTGCACTGGTGACATAGTTTTCATACAATGATTAGGTCGCAGCACAGACAGTTTCACAGGGGCATTTCCTTTATTAAGCTGACCGTGGCAGGTTGCCCAACTCGACACAATGTCGATGAGCACTGACAAAGAAAAGCTAGTAACATATCAGAGGATAATAAGGCAGATTTACACTACATTTACCCCACCTGACAGGCAGAAAATCTAAATTGAAGGCTGAGTCAGGAGCTATTGCTGGTATCTGGTAGCATGAAGGGTTTACAAATTCACTCCTATCAACTGGCAAACTTGTCTACGTTTCCCTGATAATTCTGATGTTTATTAGCATGACAGATCCTGAGCATGTTTTGTAGTGTGTGTGGACAATATTTTATTGAAAAGTGAACGTGGCACTGCAGCTACAGAGACTCTTTTATAATTTATACCGATGAGGTGAGGTGGTTAGTGTCAGAAATCAGCTGATAAGTTATTTTGTATATTAAATACAATGATGTGCCATTGTGGATGTTACAAAATGTGTGTCGTGCAGTCTTCCATCTGCATTTTACTTTTTTCCAGGTCAACTCAGACCAAAAACATGACAGCACTTGAAATATGTGACAGTTTCAGTGTCTTTAACACTTCTAAAATATGTTTCTGTGGTAGTTACAGATGAAGTATGACATATTAAAGAAAATTAAGTTGCAGCAGAAGACAAAATGACACTTTCAACAGAATTAATGGAAGACACCTAAATAGTTGAGAAAAGCAGAAATGCCTTAACTTATATTTTGAATGCTGGGTGAAGTTTAAGTGTTAATTCAAGTGTAAATGCTGCATTTAGTTGAAAGGAAAGTGTAGAGGAGCACAGACACTGAAAATAGCTAAAGTGTTATCTCTTTGTGTTAGTTCAGGGGTATAAACCAAAAGCAAATGCCAAAGCAATTAAGAGTTCAATTGCTTGCTGAGGTTAATTATCAACATGAATATACGCATACCACTGTGTATTTTTTTTAAAACCAGTGAACAACACCAAAAAAAGTTAATTTCTTTATAATTACAAATTGAACAAATCAACTAAATATTTTATGCAACATCAATCTGTTGCACCTAATAGAATATTCACAGTTTGATGGGTACGAAAAACCTTTAAAAGACACACTAAGCCTTTATTAATCCCACAGTGGGGAAGTTTGTATTGTTACAACAGTAAAGAGCATAGTGCAGACATTTCAGAAATATAAGTAGAAAAAAAAACAAAAAACCTAACAAAAATATGTAACTACTGGCTTTTTCATGTTCAGAAATTCCTCTGGATGCAGAAAAAACAATACTGCACCTATCAGCAGCATTGCTAGGATCAATGGTATACTGTACTTACCCCTACTAATGTTTTGATGTCAGTAAATTGTAATAGAATGAAATCAGCTCACTGGTAATTTGCAATATACTGCAACTATATATTGTATACACTTTATGATCCGTAATGTGAATGTATTCAGCTTCTCTGATTGATAAAAGTCACCACTCAACATGTATTCAGTTAACAATATAAACCATCAAATCAGACAACATCACCTCCATTTTAGCTGGAATGATAAAAAATCTGTCAAACATCATATTGTTGAGTCAAAATCTAAACAAATCCACTGTTAGATGAGGCATCATCCATATATTTCCCATCATACCCTGAGGCTAGTTAGCGGATAGCACGAGAAAGACAGACAACGAGCAGCCATATTTTATAGTTCTACACAAAGCTAAAACATATTGCTTTGTTAAACATTCCAGATGATTGCCATTTCTATTTAGTGATTTCCATCCTCATCCAGTTTAATCAGGGTGTGTTTATATGTATTGTAGATGTTTACATCTCATTGTTAAGTCAGGTTAAGTCTATATTGGCATTGAATGGGGCAATTTGCAACTGTGGTGGTGCAGCCTTTTTGTGTAATCTTAACCACGAGGTAGTTTTAATGCATTGTTCTCCTCTATCACTGACAATGTCCTTCATGAATCTGCCTTCCTGCAGTACTCAAAACAGTGCATGTTCATGTGTTTTGGAGGAGTGGCTTTGGAGGGACATCTGAAGGAAGAGGGTGGATTTTTTGTTGTTGTATACCTTCAAAATCTGGATTTCTGTTGCTGATATGCACAATCCTGCACACTCTAGCTTTATTTGAAAGAATGATGGTGCTCACACTTGTATGTGGTCAGGAAGTAACTCAAAAACAAAACAAAAGGGAACGTTATGCTGTATATGACAAAGCGTTAGTCATATAGTTGCAGTAAAGTCAGCTGTATTACAGCTTTTGTTGTTCTGTTTTTGCCCATCAGCAATATGCACACAGGGCCAATAGATTTCCTATAAATCATGCTCTTTTATACTGATTGATTTTTATTTTATTTTTTTAATGATTTCTTCTAATTACAGAAAGTCTAGCAAGATTTTATAGTGGGATAAAGGCTGCAGTTTGGTGTTTCTAATTTGTGTAAAAAGCCTATTGGTGTGTGGTGAGGATAAGTGCAGAATTTGTGATTTGAAGGGCTTTTTTAATATGGTTTGTGTTCAAAAGTTGTGATTGGTTTGATGTATTACCTTCAAACAGTAAAAGTTTTAATGAGAGTAAAGGTGAGAATTAAAGCAGAAACACCTGTTCTGAACCACCACTCCAACCGAGAGCGGTAAAAATCTGAAACTAAATATACCACAGCGATCAGAACTGCCCCCACTGAAAAATAATAGAGAATACAGTGAAGCAAAATACAAAAAGTACATAAAAACACAATAATAATGAAAAATCCAAAACTATTCTAAGTCTGCAGAGAATCATTACTGTATCCTCTGTAGGACTCAGTGGTCTCTGTTTGTTGTGGTTTATACAGATACAATTACAGGGTGTTATATAAACACATTATTTACTAGAGTCTCATTATCATTAGAGTCTGAGTATCACTGTTTATTCCCATACAACATAATAATTATTTGTTTGGTTGAAACATTAGTCCTTTGCGCACATCTAAATCTAATTACACACAAACCATAGAATAGGAGTGACTCAGTTGTGCTCCACAGTCAATGAGTAAGACATTCATTTGATGAAACCATGTCATCTTTAGCTCTTATGATGATGTTAGCTCCACTTTGTGTCTTAGCATTTCTGAACCAAAGGGAGATCATAAAATTCCATGGAAAGTGGCAGGAAGAAAAACAGGGCAGGGCTGTGTTTTTTTTCCTTTGCATGGTGAAAGGTACTTTGTTTTTTCCTAAATTATCCAAACCAAGGGAGACTGGGCTGCAGCTATTGGTATTGCCCATGTTACTTGATCCTCACACCTCTATCAATATACACCTAGGCTTGTTGTGTTCATATGCAATGTATATAATATCCAGGACGCAGATATTGCATAAAAAATAAAAACAAAAAATTGCAGTTAGTGAACATTAGCAGCAACTTAACAGATATGTTAGTCATTCCTTATTGTGCTGATAAGAAGCTTTGGCTTTGCCTGCTGATTCATAACACACTAACTTTTGCAAAGTAGTATGAAAACAGAGTTTCAAGGAGATAGAGTTACACAATGACAATGAGATTAAAATGATGACTTTCACTTGGGGGAAAAATGAATGTGGCAAACATTCAAACATTATATTACTTTTAACACTTTTGATATTACTTTTGACAACCCGAATCATTAGTGTTTTGAAAGACAGGGTTAAAGATTGTATGTCAAAATTAAAGGTAGCGCCAGAGTTTCAGTAGAACTAAAAACAAAACTCGAAGGAAGAAAAAGAAGCAATCTTTCAGTTTTTGTAGTGATCTAAAATGAAGGCTGAGCCACAGGTACATCCAGCTCCAGCCCTGCTGACAGCCCAGTCAGGATGAGAGGAAATTGACAAATAAAAGTAAAAAGAGAGTGCAGGAGGAGAAGGGGAGAAGGAGTAGGTGAGATATATGAAAGAGGTGTGCTAAACCACTTTTCTCGCCTCAAATCAAAAGTGGAGTGGTTTTCCTATCTGGCTGTTAGAGGTAAGATATGAGCCAGGCTCCGCACTCTGACAGAGTAATGCACCTGACTGCCAACAAACCACACACACTCATTCAAAAACACACAGCTACACAAGCACACAGGTGTGTATTTGGGGACACAGGCAAACAAATTCACATGCACATGCACCTACAGCACGGTGACACATAAAGGCAGGTCCACAGAGAAAAATCGCACACAGAGCAAAACTATAAGTGGTAGTTTCAAGTGATGACAGGATAATACACATAGGAAAGTCCCAGTCATGATAAATAACGCTCACATCCATTTTCCCATTGTGTAAACTGTGCGTGTGCCTCAGAGAGTAGATGATGTGTGGATGCCGGTGTATTTGACTGGGCAACTGTGTGTATATCTGCAATATGTTCAACCGTACATGCATCTATGTGTGTGTTTGAACCAAAATCCAAAAGCCTTGCATTCATGAATTTGATAAAATATGCTGAGCGAGTTTTCTTTGTTTAATCTGAGAGTTGAAGTAGACAGAATACTGCTGAGTTTGCACAGTTTTTTTTTTTTTTTGACTGGGACCACATATTCCTCTTCTCTTCTCCCCTTTACATCTAATTAAGTTGAATTATATTTACTCTCTATTTCTTTATGTGTTGAACACAATGCTGACATATGGTAAATTGCAGAATGCAAGTGTTTTTCTTCATAAGAAATTTAGACATTTCATATGTTCCTGAACTACTAATAGTAATTACTAATGCGCCGTTTTGTTTCACAGTGTTAAATTTAAGCTATTAGTTTTGGGAAATCCTAAATCCTAAACTTCACAAACATCTGTTGACGTATAATCTGCTTCTCTGTTGGCTTAGTTATATAACAGTCGATATGTAGGCAGAAAATACACAGATTTAAGTAGAGATGTTCATCCACAATAGGATGTGTTACTCTGGTGAAATACAGCTACAGGTAGCGTACAATGGAGGCACATCACGTGTTCAGTGTTACTACAAGTGGAAACACAGCAGAAGTGTGTAATGTGTATGTGACTACCTTTAGATGATGTCCTCACAAGTAGAGATATGTAGTACAGTCATTTTACAGTGCTTGATAGTCATGTTAGTACAACTGGTAGAGGCAGAACCTCACTGCTGGTGTGGAGTCTAAAAAAACACAGACATGCATGCTAATCCTGAAATTTACGTTTCCACAAAACTGAGCTGCATTCTCAATTATGCTTTGAGGGAAGCTTTTCTCCTTGTAAATAACAGAATGACATTGTAAGACCTACTTCTATTATCAAAGAGCAACAAAGCCCATGTTCAGAGGACAAAGGGGTCATTTGTCTGGCACAGGATTTTCAGCCAGGAGACTGGAATTTATGTCTTGTGTGAGACAACAATTTTCAGACTTGAGTGAAGTTATATGCACAAAAACTACATAGTTGGGTTTCAGAAAATATCATGCTTTGGGTCAAAATTGACCCTCTCGCAACATATTTAAAACTTCCAATCCGTTTTCTTGATTACCAGGGTGACAAGTCCCGCCCTATCTAAAATGATTGGCTGGCTGAGAAGGAGGGATAGTTGGAAAGCAATAAAATAGCTGCCATATGTTTAGTAGACATGCTTTAGTGATACATCACAAACAAAAAGAATCAGGAGAAAAGATGTTTCCCTCAAATTGGAATTGAGAATGCAGTTTAATTGTATTGGCACATAATTTTTGGGAGACAGGACAGACTGCTTAGGCCATGAATATTATATGAACTGTTAGAAATACTGCTGTAATCTGTGGATTGTTATAGACAGAGCGGTTCAAAAAGGTCTACTTGTTTCATGGATGTTGGAGTACACTGGCAGAACTATTTTAAGCTGGTTGAGTCTCAGCATACTGTGTATGCATGTAATAATACTTAAAGCACCAAGCACCTTGTTTCCTCACTTCTAGCAAATATTTGTCCAATGCTATCTGTGTCAAATTTCAACAAAATGTAAACATTTTAAGAGCTACTGAAGAGAATAAAACAAAACCATTATGTGTCTGCTTTTCTACAGTAGTTTTGTTTCTACCTGCTAAACTGTCCTGTAGAGACAGGTTTGTTTTAGTGTAATAGTTAGTACTTTAGCTGCAATATGTGGGTAATTTTAGACTGTCATGGCTCCTATTATACAAACAGTATTCCTGGAAAAATCAGTTTGAGCTGTGGGGCAGAAGACAGGAATAGAGTGAAGGTATTCAAACAGCACACAGCAGGGTGCTGCTTTATCCAAACTCTACAGTGGAGAGCCATTTCTTGCAGGCAAAGGGCTTAGTTAAGGGGGAGGAAGAGAGAGAGAGACAGAGAGAGAGAGAGAGAGAGAGAGATGATGGAGAAACAAGTATGAGTGATGTGATAAAGCAACAAGGATGAAAACAGCATCAGGAATACTGATAAAGTCACAGATTCAGTGAGGATCTGGGACTGGAGAGAGCTGAGAAGGGAGAAAAAGTGAGAGGCGAAATGACACAGATGAGATGTGAAGGATACAATGAAAGCAGGAGACGTGAGTAAAACAAAGACAAGAGAGGAAATAGCTAGGAAGTGATAAGGAGGTGCTAGGCAGTGCAGCCAGGCATGGCTCAGAGGCCAGGAATTGGTAGTAAACATTTAGTGAGGCGGAGATGAGAGTCCGAGGGACTTTTGAACAGTAGATTGTCTCCTCTCTCTCCTTTTGAGCTGCGCACTGAGCTGCCCTCCACCTTTTTAGGGAGTCATCCGCCAAATTGGATCGATAAGTAATTAACACTTTGGCTCTTCGCTGGCAACTTCCCTTCCCTCCCTTCTCTGTTGCTCGGGCTTTGTGACACAGACTTGCTAACACGATATCAAGTACACACAAAAACACTAACAGAAAGGAAGGGGAGAGGGAGAGAGAGATTCGCCCATGCACAAATTTACACACATTTTACTTCTCGGGCTTCCACTGTGCTCATGGGAGTTGTGAGCACAGGCAGCGTGGATATCGATCCCCCCTGTCCTGGAAAAGGCTCTCTGTTCCATCCGAATACCCACAGACCCGAATTGCTCTCACTCTCGCTGTCCTTCACTTTTTTCTGACTCTCCCGTGACACAAACACAGACA
Organism: Amphiprion ocellaris; assembly: GCF_022539595.1. Classification (NCBI taxonomy): domain Eukaryota; kingdom Metazoa; phylum Chordata; class Actinopteri; family Pomacentridae; genus Amphiprion; species Amphiprion ocellaris. Next base: position 12,069,474 of record NC_072772.1, read on the forward strand.
GTATAACCTACCCCTGCAGTGTTACCGCCATTGCTTTTTTTTTTTTCGTGTTGGTTCCACTTGTCTTCCAGCTACAGTAACATTTGACACCTGTTGGTGTAAGGGCAGCCCTGTCAGGATAAAGAGGCAGCCAGTCACACTTGACTTGTAAAACATAGCAAGACACTAAAGTGAGGCTGCGCGATATCAAAGTGATTGGGTAGATGTGGGAGAGAACACACTAAGGGAGAAGAAGATGATGAGGTAAAGCAATATGCTAATAGAGGAAAGAGAAGAAAAAAAACTCAGAGAAGACTGGAACAGACAGAATGACAGAGACAAAGACAGAAAAGGCAGAAAGATGGTGAGAGAGAGAGAGATAACAACAGCCCAAGGCCAAGTAGGGGATTGATGTGTGAGGATTCAGTGCAGAGCCCCATCATCAATCCTATTGGCTAATCAGATGTATGGCTGAATTATTGATAAGAGAACCTCATCAATAATTGCAGTGCTGCTGCTTTTGGGCCACAGACCATAGAGAAGGAGGGAATCAGAGATGGTGGCTTACCAAGAGAAAAAATACACAGTCATCACACGCACTCATGAAAAATATGAGTGTGTGGAAGACTACTAGAAGAACAAAGCGACAGAAGTCATTTCATTGGTGAATGAACTTGCATACGTTGAAACATGCAATTGTATGAACACACAAAAGTGCACGTTCTGAATACACTTTTCCATTTCAATTGTTCATTTCACCTCATCAACAGGTCAGACAGCTGCACGGCTATGATGCCAGTTCCACAGTGAGTTTCTCACACTAGAATTTCCTCCTTAACAGAAGGAATCAGTTGTACAATCGTTTTTTTTCTCCCACTGCAAGTCTGTACAGATGTTTTATTGTCTAAACAATATATCACTTTGCACAAGTCATGACTATGCAAAACACAAATGTTTTCTTGTCCTTAAAGGAATGAATACATTTTAAGGAAGTAACACGAGCTCCTTTCAGACATGCATTGATTTCCATTAATCTGACAGCAGCTAGACAGATTGGCTTCATGTCTGAATAAGCATCCTGGTAGGTTTTCTGTTAGCTGTAATCGTACTAGGACTGATGTAGTAGCATTTACTTATCATTTCCAACACGGCACAAGACTGAACTGCATGCCATTGCATTACTAGGTAAGCACTATGAAACAACATAATTTAACTCCATCAAAACAAAGCTTTATTGCAATGTTCAAAACAGTTCAGATTAATTAGACTCACCAATAATGCATGTCGTCCGAGTTCTGACAAAATGTTAACAGGAGCTGAAGTTTAGTTTGTTGTTTTTGGGTGTTTGGAATAGTCTTTCCTCTGAGTTTTTTTTTACATACATGCAGCATTAAACAGCTGCAGGACCCATGGAGTGTCTCAGAAACAACAGTTATGCACATCTGCACTTGTGGAACCACATAAGTAACTTCATTTATTACTTATAGCTATGAATTATCCCCGACATGGAGGCACAATATAATTTAGTCCTTTGTTCAGATGTATGTTGTTTCATAATCATCATCACTTAACGTTGCTTGCTATCCAATCAGATCTGAAAGAGACGCTGCAATGTCAAAAAGAATATCCAAGCAGAGCTGTTACAACATTGCCATCCAGTATGTGTCCACATTGTCTGAAAAACTTAAGAGGATTCTCTCCAAACACAACACCCTTTTACACACACAGGTTCAGACCCAGCAACACTCTAAGACAAAAACTGTTTCACCCTGAGGGTATAACACCAAAGCAAAAGCTGAGCAATGGCATCAATGCAGTTCAGTGTGATGATGACTGCACAGACCTGCTGTATATATGGGGAGGCTAAACAATCAGTCAACCAAACATGGTACAACACAGGAAGCCAGCTCCTCAGGACAAGACTCAGCAGTCCACTAACATCTAAGGGTAAGAGAGATTCCTTCAATATACTGGACTGAGAAGACATACGATTTGAGAGAGAAGCTAAGAAAGTACTCTCTATTAAACTGGAAAAGCCTCTTTATTTGGAAAAAAAAACACATATTAGAAGATTTCCTTTCAGCTTTAATGTTGTCAAAAACAATAATTATGATAAATTTAAAGTAGCAAGTGTCTTAAGCGATTTGAAGGATCTCCCATCATCTCCAAGTGTTTTAATTACACTCTTTCTGACAACAAATAAACTTGAATAAATGCCCAGAGAGGCAAGCTCAATGATTATATGGTAGATGCATGCCCATTTAAAGAAAACCAAGAGCACAACAATATAAATACTATGTAGACATTTCATCAATTAAAGAGAAGCACAGATAGTAATATTGTTGGATATAAAGTGTGAAATAGGATCCAAACAAACAGCAAAAAAACATCTTACCTTCCTGCTGCTGAGTCAATGCAAGCAGTGTTGTATGATGCTGTCACTGTTTACCCACAAAAGCTTCAATTCTGGTTAGAAATCTTTTTAAAGCAAGTTTTAACAGTGTTTAATTGACATATAATTATCCTGTCCATCAGGCTTAATTTGTGATTACTGTTGGCACTTCAGTAAAGTGGTCCAAATATTGTTTTGTGCTTAGAATTTTAAAGTGTTTAGATTTGCATAAAGCAAGCAGATATCCTACTGTTACTTCACACAAACATGAAGCCAAGAACGCATGCTCTCTAAGGTCATTGTTATGCTTTCTGTCTTTGCCATGAGTGTTGTCATCTCATCAAGTTCCTGAGATTCCATGTGCATCCCATGTGGAAAATGTATTTATACGCTACAACGTCAGTAGCATGCATGCATGGGATACATGGATATGACACACTGCATATGTGTGCAGCAGGATCTTCCAAGCAGGATCGAGCAGACTAGAAATGGAATATAATAGCCATTGCTACAAATGTGCAGGTGCTTTCACCATGTACATCTGCAAAGGAGCACAATCAAAGCTTTACTCTCAAACTAACATAACTATTCCCTTCTTCTCCAATGACTTGTAATGTAAATAAGTCTTCCACCAAGAAGCTCTTTATCTTACTGAACTCTCTGCAGTTAGCTATATTCCAGCTCTTTAATTTATTAAATTATCCACAGAGAAGAATTATCTTTTCCTCAGTGGTTCCCCAGTGGTGAAATGAGTTACCAAACTCTGGTCGATTTGAGTCTCCCTCAGTCTTTAAGAAAAGACTAAAAACCCAGCTCTTCACTGAACACCCTTGCACTTGACAGGCTGCAAGAAAAATTAAATAAAATAAGATTCCTATTACTTCCTGCACTGCCTGTAGGCACCAAGGTCACATTATCACACTTGAACTTGTTTTATGGCTCTTATCCAGGTTGTTTTCTCCTGGCTAGATCCTTGCTTGTGTTGTATCTACTCTCAGATGTACATCGCTTTGGATAAAAGTGTCTGCTAAGTGAAATTGTAGAATTGCAAGTTAACTTTTTTTTTCTGACTCATTTGTGCAGTGTCCCTCTTTCTGGTTTCAATACTTTCCTTTTGTAAAAGTCAATCAAGCATAAAACACTGCAAGGAAGATTCTAACAAATCTTTATCAGTTTGACCATATAGCTTCAGCTTGTGCTTGTGGTGCTGGGACTGATTTGAAAGTGATCTTCCTTTTCTCTAAAACACTACGTGGTTTAGCGCCACCATGTTACATTCCTCCCTTTGTTTTAATATCTTAACGGGGAGCCTTCTCGTTTTCCAAAGAACTGAGACAACATAGAGAGGGAACAGAACTCTGTGAAATTAGTGTTCAGCTGCTATTAGGAACTCTGACTATGTTGTGGACTTTGAATCAAGGCTTGAAGCATGTGACAGGAGCAATTGCAATGCAATGCAAATGAAATAATGGACATCGCTGGTCATAACTTTAATTATTAACTTAAGAAAATAATCATTTGCGTGTTTGGGTTAAATTTCGCTACTCTGTGGTCACAGCAGAGGGCTTAAAAACATCTTCTAGAGGACTCCTTTCTCTACTCATCTTCATCTAAGTACAACAGTAATCATAACAAATGACTTAAAAGGCCCAAAAGCACAAAAAAATATTTTATATCTTATTTTCCTCGTCAGTCATGCTGCAAAGATGGACTGAAATAAGTGCACCTAATGAATACCTCGTGCATCAAGGGCACACTTGTCTGGCATTAGAAATGTTGAACATGAATCTTTTTCATGGGGAGATGGAAAAAGATTTAGAGGGAAACTGAGTGCTGGCTCTAAAATAGCTGGCACCCAGAACCCGTCTATCACATCAGGTTAAAGTTGATAGCAGCCTCCTGTTGTGGCCTTTTTGTTCAAATTAAATGTCGTCTATGAATCTTACAAAAAGTTGTTCTGCAAAATGAGGGCACATTTTAGGCTGATGTTTAGGCGGAAACAGAAGAAGAAAACCCTGGTGCCAATAAGACAAGTAAGCAAAATGAATCTATATGCGTCTTTTCAAGAGTAGGATTAAGTTTTGCTGCTGTCTGAATGGTTCAACTAAGCCCATGCCAGAGGATATAGTAAATGGCCTAATAATGAAATGGAGCTGTGTTAAATCAGTAATGTAACAAGGAGCCTCAGCTTTGAAAGCAGTACATCGGCTCTTAACATGCCGGCCAAATGTCAAGCCTTGATCAAAAATATCACCAACGTTACTGAGAAATGGCTTAACTGAAGGAGAAAAAGAATCACTGCAGTCCATCACCTTTGACAACAAGCTGTCAGCGGCATGAATGACCACCTCAAAAGTGTTTGAAGTTGCTGTTCATCTGATCCTTGATACAATTCGGAAATCCACAAATAAACTGACACGTTAAAGCGCGTTTTGTTGAATATCATCTGTATGGGACTGTTTGTAGCTTCCTTTTTTTAGAAAGACAGCACCTGTAATCATCTGGGATTCGCAGAATCTCCATTGGAAACCCTTGTAACCACGCAGTGCCATGCAAAATCATTTAGTGGGGCAGTAGGACAAGCCACTATTATGTTCACAAGGAATACACTGGTCGCTTTCACTACAGATGATCTTATAAACAGCAGAGTGTAGTAATTGCAAACGTAAGCACTTTTCTGTTAGAGCTAATATTCATATGTGACACAAGATTGCAGTCGAATATAAGCCTCATTATTACTGCATATACTGTAGATGTAGGTTTGTGGGAGATTACATCGACATCACACTACATTAGGTGACACGTTTTCTAATTATTGTGAAGCTGTTCATCCCACAAGGCTGAAGACTTTACTGGCACAGAACCAAAAAAAGACTGAAAGCAACTAAAAAAGTTGCGTTTTTAATGTGGCTTTGGCAATGACTACCTTTCTAAAACTTTTCTTGAGTGATAATTTCACTTAATTTGTCCAGCCTATGACGAAAACCTGCCAAGTGTTCTCCAGGGTGATGAGGACCATATGTTGTCCGGAACAACGAGTGAATACTGATATGGATGCTAGCCTGACAATGCAATTTCTGATGGAGATTAGACAGCTGCAGAGTCACAGTGACAAATTCTAACAAGCTCCTTCCCAATTAGGATGCAGCTGTAATACTGAGGAGTGTGGAATGCACTTTGGTTTTCAGTGACTAGAATCAATATTTTTAACAAAACTATGTGAAATAACTGTGTAATGTGCTGTAAATACGCACATCTTAGTGGCAAACCCACATATAGTGTTATTCTTTAGATGAGCATCCTTGCAACGACTGTTTTTGTTCAGTTTCAGAGTGTATTCTTAGTATTTTCATTTAAAAAGGTGCAACAAATGCACTGTATGCTACCTACACAGCTCAAAAAGAATCACACACAAGGTTAGAGAATAGCAGGTGAATACAGTGGAGCATTTAGCAGCCGAACAGTCAATATTTCCCTCAAGAGCTTAATTAGGACCACAAATGAGCAAAAACTCAGTGAATATTGGACTTACACTCAGCTGAAGGCTTGAAAAACTCCAAATGAAATGGCGATAATATATACGAGGGTTCACAGCTTGTTTCTACTGCCCCCAGATAGCCAAAAAATAGTTTTTGCCGATTTAATAATCAGTTTTGTACTTCTGCATGATTGCATGTTTGTGTTTTGTGAGCTGTCACCTTAGTTCAGTGGACAGCAAAGTCCACTGATTGCTTTAACATATTGATTTCCCACACTGTGCTGTGAACTGACACACCTCTCCAGGGACACCAGATATCAGCACAATGTGACAAACACACACACCACCTTTACTTCCCATGTGCAATTTACAACCATGCCAGCACTGGATGGATAGGGATAGAGGATTTGGATGGATGTGAGGACGGAACACACATAAAAATGTGTTTCTGCCTGAAAGTCAAAGAGATAAAAAAAAAAAAAAACACAAAAAGTGGAAGCTATGTAGTTTTGAATGAATATGAAGTGTGGATATTCTATTTCCATAAAATGCATGCAACACCTCTAACGTAGCCTCACAGCAGCACAACATACTAACTCCTGCTTACCCAACAGTTTAGCTTCCAAAAACTCTACTCCAGGGAGAAGACTGTGCAGTTGATTGACTCGCTTTTCAGTATTTACTTTTCTCATCTGAGTTTTGTGACTCCAGCTTAACTTTTTGACCCCCAACTAAAACCTCGATATCCTGGTCTTTCTGAATCCTATATCCCGTGACTCTCTCATTTCTCTCTCTCTCTCTCTCTGTCTCTCCAGATGGAAGTTGAAATGAATCTAAATTAATGAATATCATTACAGCCTCTTAAATAGCTGTGCTGTATTACTAACCCTCCTCGGCTTTATCTCCCTCCACACATGGGTCCCAGACAACCAAACATTTCTGGGAGATACAGATAGAAAAGGCTAACTACTGTTTTATTTTTTTTACTCCAAATGGAAGGAAATGCTCATTCTTTCTTTCAGCAGGGGAGCGAGGCATGCCATAATGAGTTTTGTGCTTAACGAGGGCAGTCTAATGCCTGCCGACATGTTTTTACTGCCGATATCAGTGTCCTACAGCCTGTTCACTTTTAGGCAACATGAGCCACCCAATGAATAACATTTTACATTCTTTTAAAATGAGCTTGATATTGTGCGTGAGTGTTTTCCCTTTTTTTCCCCCCTATGGGGATAGTTAAATTATGAATTAAATGTCCTTTCATTGAAGATTTATTTGCCACTTGTTTTCCTGCAGAGTATCAAGCAGCCATGCGCTCTTCTTCTTCAAACAATACTCTTCTAAATAACTTCAAAAATTGGCTGGCAAAATCGGAGTTTCTGCAAATCTACCAGGAAGTTAATGAGAGAGTGACTCATTACAACTGTTTATTTGAGGACGCAACAATGAATCGCATCCCTTGCTTGGAATGTAAAACACATTTTGTATTTGTACAAATCCTATTGTAAGTAGATGAGTCATGTTGATCATCAGAAGTGAGCATCGTTTTATTTATTTATTTAATTTTTACATTTTTAATAATTTAAAAAAATAAATAAATTTTTGTTTCCACATGGAAAATTGCAGCTGCTTTTTTTTCTTCTCATTTTCTTCTAAAATCAATCAAAAGCCCATTTCACAAGCCTGGCTGTTTAAAAATACAGCATGTGGGACTATTTTTCAGCCATAAACTGACTGGGATCACAGGATTCAAAATCTGCTATTCATTTGTTACCTGTAAGAGTTGAGGCTGGTTTGAAGATGTTCCTGTTCGATGTTAAATAAATAACAAAAAAAATAAATAAATAAAACAAAAAACAAAAAATCAGTGGGATCTGGCCTCAAGCTACACAGCAGATATTTTGCCCATATGAGCTGGTGTGCAGCCTCAGATCCTCTTGCTGTGACCTCCCTGATGTTCCAAGTTCTTCCAACAGAGACCAAGTTTTTGCCTTCAGCAGCTTGATGCTTTCAAACACCCCTCCCGAGGAGCTAAGGCCAACAAAATCAATATCATCTCATGAAAAAAGGGTATTTTTGTTGTTTTAGGGAGAGGTCTTTTTATTCTCCTGTTTTACTACGATTTACACCCTGCATCGTTAGCTGTTTGTGCTTTGGTGCCCCTTCGTTTTAACTGAGTCATTAAGCTGGCTCCTTTGTTGCGAACACACATTTGTGCCTTTGTGTTGTCATCAGCCTCCATGAAGCGGACAGAAAGGGGCAACAAATGTACAACACAAACACCAATATCTGTGCAGCTGTATTGCAGCTGATTGTAGCGGAAAACAAATGCAAAGTTATATTCCAAAAGACATGTTCCACTGTTTGACTGACGCTTTTTTTTTTTTAAAAATATACAGTGACTGAGGTGTAAGCGTCTCTGTTGTAGGCTTTGATTGAAAGCTAACCTGCCTGTGGTGTTTCCCTACCTTCTGCCAAGTGCTTTCTGTAATTATTTAAGAATATGAGAATATAAATGAGATTAATAGAAATTGAAAAATTGCTCTCTGATCTGAATTAGAAAACTGGCTTCATCTAGTAGGTGGATTTTGAATAGACAAAAGTGGTATTGGTGCTGTCAAATCCAGCACACTTGACAGTTCACAGCCAGTGCTCCCACCATTCTGCATTTTCTTTTGGGGAATTCAACTGGTGACACAGAGATATGTGATAAAATTGGGCTGTAAATCAGCGCTCCATTATTCATGTCTCTCCATTCAAATCCATGTTCCTGCTACAAAGTGTTACAGCAGGTTGAGCATACAGCAACACACAATGCATGTGAGTGAATATATGTATGTAAGCATGAAACATCAACCACCTAAGTAGATTTTTGCTTATTACTCGTGCCTTCAATCATTCTATTTGCTGAAGAAGGTTTGAATCAATTTTTCAATTCATGTCCGTGACCTTTCAGCCACCTTTTTTTTTTTTTTTTACTCTTTCTGCAATGAGATGAACATGAAACATGATGATTCCTTGTGTATCCATTTTCAATTACAGTATATTATTACTGTATGAGATATAGCAAAGCTGTAGAAGCCTGTTGAACTTTGGACTTTTTGTCAAATTAACATGAACACTGGGCGATGTGTGTGTTCTTGTGAGCGTGTGTGTGTGTTTTTTCTTCTTTGCTCCTGATCAATGGCCCCTGCCTGTGCTTCAGCTGTCTTGTAATTACACCGCTGTCTGCGACATCTGAGTGTTTAAAAGATCAAACGCTGCCTCAATCCTCTCACAAGGCACAGATCTAAGAAGAGTCAGTCGTCGCTATAAAAGGTCACTTGCTGTGTTTTGATGCCACACAATAGTTTTTTTTCCCACACTCTTTTTTTGAACCAGCGTCTTTTTTCCCCCCTGTTCTATCACTTACTTTCATGTATAGCGAATGAGCCAGTAAAATGTCACTGGCACTCAGAAGTGATTATTGAGCAGAAGACAGCAGGTGGAACAGGTTGAAGGGGGGAGACAACCATGCAAGCAAGTAAACAAGGAAGAAAGAAGAAAGAGTTGACAAAAGGACACTAAAACGATTCTTCCAATCTATGCTGAAGTGGTTTAAAAGTCTGAAAGTAAGTCAGCTGTTTATTATTCATGTTTTCCAATGCAGCGACTGCGGTGTGAAGGGTAGGAGTAGCAGCATATGGCTATTACATAACATTGGCTTTGACACAGGTGAAAGGGACGAACATGTGTGTGAGAATATTGATGAGAATGTTGATTAAATTAAAAAAATGGAAAGAGAAAATCAAGTTTATTCTGTTGCATATCCCTTTCAGCCACATTTCTACCCATGTATTTCTGCAGTCAGCAATATTTTGTCGTTTGCGGCACAGGCTTAGAATTAAAGTTACGGGGACTCATCAGCCATGCAGAGAGTTTGATGATCAATACACAATACAAAATACAACACATACCATAATTTTGGAACGTGTCCGCACACATGTATTACACATTCATGCACACACGCTGCCGTGCCCACACAGTTACACCACAACTGCAAGAACTCCCTCTCCCACACTCTAATATATCCCACGTCTTCCCACATGGAAACCCATTATTACAACAAAATAACACAAGTTACTGAAACAAACACAATATTCTGTCCAGCCACTGCATGACTCAATAATATATTGATCTGTTCGCATAGGTTTGGTCTATGAACAATTCTTCTCTACAGGTTCTTGCTCACGAAATCCTGTGGAAGGACAATGAGGAAGTGACTAACTGGCACTTGTTCTTGTTTTGGCAGTGATGAATTTAAGAATAGTAAAAGATAATGAAAAAATAGGAAACAGTGCAAAACTTGCTATAACTGCAACCAGTAATGTATAATTTCCATGTGGAAAATGTGCGGTAACTTACTGTACATACTGTACTACTAGAAACTGAACATGTGTGAATGTGTATATGTTAACAAGGTGCCTTCCACAACTGCTAAACAACCAATAAAACATATGCTATTGTGACAGCCCTATGATGAATGCTTGGTTGGGTTTGGAAAAAATAACAGTCCAGTAAAACATCACAATTTCAATTCATATTGGGTAAGTTGGGAGAGCATTGGGATTTGGTTGGAAATGAATGTCATTGTAAACCAAAAGTAAGTATTTCTCTCCAAAGGCTAATGTATTTTTTCAACTGTTTGTAGTGGCAGCACCATGGGTTGACACCACACATGCTGGCAGCACAGCAAGGTGTTGCCCGTTTGACACTTTCCATTGGTAACTGAGTTCTGAAAAATGTTCAACATTCCTTACATTTACAGGCAGGGGACAAACACCGACTGAGCAACCATCACATTCTATTTGTGCAAGTACTAAACCAACATAGAGGAGAAGTTAATAAGGCTGTTCTTTGAGTATCCATGTCCGAAGCAGATACCATCTCTGGACTGCCACAATATTCATGTGACAAATAATGCCTGGAGGAACATTTCACTCACTATGGCTCTACCCAGAAAGCAGCAACCAAAGTGTCTCAGCTGACAACAGCACTGTACCCCAAAGCACTCTCAAACACTTCCAGCTGGGTGTTTTCAAAGAGTGTTTGGCCTTTTCAGCTGGCAAAAAACACCTTGGTGGACACAGCTTAATGCTGAACACATATGTGGCCCATTCAGGGAGCAGATGTGCCACAGAATGGATCTTTTCGTGGCTACACCTGCAGTTACAGGTAAGGCAGATGGAGATGACAAAGATTGTTTTGGGATTGTTTTGTCTTCAGCTTCTGGACACAATACAATGCTGTAAAATATATCGCTTTTCACAAAGTTAGTATAATAAGGATGAGTTAACATAGACTAAATAAGATTTTGTAAGGAATAAAGCAACTGTCAGACAGTAATTAAAAAAAAAAAAAGGTGACCCCCGATGACCAAATTCTGCATAAAAAGGTTGCCCACATATTGCATAAAAATATAAATAGAAGACTGGTCTGTTTTTATGTTGATGGAACAGATCTTTCTAGCACATATGCACCACTTATGTACTGCTCTTCAGCCTGGTGCACTGATTATAATGGAAGCATAATGTTGCAACATCCACTCCATGTACAGTCTGCATCCCATACCTTTGTAGTTTATAGCTATGGTTAAGGAGTTCTGCTGCCATATTTACATTGATAAACCCATGGCTACTGTTAGTGAACAATTAAAATGATGTTTAAAAATTAGGGGGGTGGGGTGGAGGAACAAACCAAATCAAATGAGTATAAAGGCTATATTCATAAAGGAAAAAGAAACCAGGAATCATGTCAGCTCATTCATTCTGTGTTGCTCTGTGCATGTAGGAAATGAATTTTCAAATCATAAAAGGAACCATTTTCCACACAATTTGATCCCATGCAATACCAGTGTGAAAAGAAAGTTTTAGTCTTTGTTATTTTTACCTCAAACTTACAAATGGTGGTGACTTAAAAAGTTGCTTTCCTATGCTCAGGGTTAGAGGATTACTGCTGAAAGGTAAAGCTCAGTCACCACTGTGTGAGATTAAGATAATAAAGCACTTGATCAGTTCATCTGCTGAGAATGCGCCGTGTGTGTTCTCATTACTTCACAGCTATCTTGACAAACATGTTCAGAAAATCAATCTCCCAATCTAGTTTTGTTAGCTGGCAGCCGGCCTGGTTCATGTCAGATCTGTCTATTTTTTGACTTTCCCGTATTCACTTCTACACACACACCTCGTCTTATCTCTGCTGCTCCTGTTATTTTCTGCACTCCTTTCCTGTTCTTTCAGTCAATAAGACGTGGACCAGAAATTTGGTTAGTGGCATAGGGCTGCATGTAATCCAATAACAGGAAAACACCCACATACGCCTCCGACCTCTGTGTGGTTCACACACACGTGCGTGCTCACAGAGGCACATGAATGCACAAAACATTGTCCAATACTGTGCTGTGTTTTCCTGGAAACAGTTAGTTAGGACAGACTTAGTTTGGTCCCAGAAGCAGTGAAGTTGCATTACATTGCCAGCCAAACATCAATTTCCCTCCTTGTACATTTTATTATTCTGTTGCTAAGTAACTGTTCTACTTTATGCAGTCAACTGGATTGTTGTTAGAACACCTTAACGAAACCACCCTGCAGTCAGACATCCACACAAGTAAGGATACTTGAATATAAGAACACATTTCACTGAATGTAAACTGTGTATGAGCTGCCTTAGTTTCTAAATAAAGGCCAAAACATCAGTGCGTGCATGAATCTCTCAATTCTCAATAGCAGAAAAAATCATCAGGGTTAAGTGAGTGTAATGGAAGATGGAAAGGCAATACTCAGATGTGATGGCTATGCGATCTGATTTATTACACTTTTCATCTGTGTGCAAAAATTTTGCAACGTTTTATGACTCTAAATACCCTGCTGGTGAGTTTTACAAATCAGGGGAATCACTCAAAGAGCTCTCCATTACTGCATGACCCACACAGAAACATGAGTCACATAGAGGACAACTGAACAGCAACGAGAGGAAATCAGAGCAAGCTGTTCACTTACACTGTAGGATTATTTTCCTGGAGAGTCATCCATCACTACAGATCATCTGCTATGATCTGTTTACGAACCACATCTGCTCAGATTACTATTTATAGGGGGCTATGCTTGAGAACATACTCACAGACACACACACACACACACACACACACACACACACACACACACACACACGACGGGGGAGGCCAGTCAAGTATCCACTGACTTGCTTATAACATCCAGTGATATTGCCTGCTTTATTTTGAAAAAGGTATTTTCAAAATGATAGCTGTTGTAGTTAATATCACAGCTACTTTCCATGTAGAGAAACACAGTAAATTAGGGAATTCATTGACATGGAATTCACAGTTCATTATTCACAAATAAACAAAATATATAGCCTTGTTTAATAATTGATTTTCAGTCTTTCGACTGATGGCGACATGGCCACTGAGGATTTGTGGCTATTCTAATTTATTTATTCTATTTATTCTAATTTATTATTTAGCATTTGAAGGCAGTGTCTAATAAACAGATGATGAACTGTCAGAAATGTCAGAATCAACCCAGTAACCCTAAAATTATATTTATACCAGGAAATTTTATACATCACAGATTACAACCCAGGTCAAAGTGTTAGTGTCAAAGGAGGGAACAGTGGTCCTGGCTTGCTAACTTACCTATTAATTCTCCAAACCCATCTTTCAAACCCTAAAATTTCTGTAAAATAACGTCTCATTTTCTTTTTTTAACATTTGTAAAACACAAGATTAGGTGTGTGTTTTTGGAGCTGTTCAAAGACACTTTTGGCAAATTTGCACTGAGCAAGAAAAGTAGTGTAGCTATTTTTTTTTTAAATAATGTGTGTTCACTTAAACTGTTTGTATTTACCATACCTATTATTTTTCCTACAGTCTGAGACGCCAGTCAAACCCATGGGTTGATTAATATTCCCTCTTTAAAAAAAACAAGTGCAAAATATTATGCACAACTTACAGTAAACAGGGAAACACTGTATGTATAAGCATGAGCTATTATGACAGGACATTTGTGCACATGTTAGTGCACTGCATACTATATATTTGATGAGATACATGTCTTTGCATTAAAAAAACAACAAAAAAACCTTGAACATTTTCACAATCCCTCTGACTTTCTCTTTCTCACACACACAAACACAGATTCATGTTTTGCATAAGGCAAAACATGATTATCGGGATCATGAAGCTGCACTGGTTTTCTCAGTTCTCGTTTGCCTCTGCTCTGGCTGACAAATAGCTGCAGGTATGCAGCGATAGGAACACAGGCAACGTGTGAGAGAAAGTAGGCAACATAGCATAGCAAAAGAAAGACAGAGGGCAGATGAGAGACGGCGAGGGGAGAAGACACTGGGATGAGGGAGAAAAGTGGAAGTAACAGTGAAAGAGAAAGAAAGACATACAGAGGGCCAGAGGGAGAGGGTAAGTGGGAAACCCAATCTGTGAGTTGATGGGGCTCCACAGCACAGTGGCAAAATCAATCTGACTGGTGCTGCTTCTGCTCTGAATGAGAGGCAAGGATGATGGAGTGAGAGAGTGGAGAAGGGAGAGGAGATGGAAAGCTGGATGACTGGACAAGGAAGGAGCTGTGGAGTCAATAAGAGTGTGGCAATAAAGAGAGAGGGAAATGGATAGAGGGAATAAGAAGGGGTCAGGCTGGGGACAGAAACCAGAGAGAATGTGAAGGTAACGGATAGGCAATATAACACGTACGGCCACCTGATGCTTACTTGTGGATATGAATAGAGAGCCACTCTGAGAGGTACTGTGAATACAACAAAGGAGAGAATGTTCTATCAGGTGCTAACAAATGAGGGGATTATAAAAGTGAAAAAAACACATTGAAGTGTGTTTAGAGATGAAGTTACACTGACTATCAATCTGGGATGAGCTGTTCAGCAAAATATCAAAATATGTAGTTCACTCCATTACTTTTTATGCCACATATTAAATAAAAACAAGGAAAAGATTGGATTTGTTACTTGAACTCCAGACCACTTAACACATTACCTCACTCTGTCTGAAAAGAATCACTGTGCAGTGTTTTAAAATTTGCCTTGCACACTTTATCTGCTGACTTCAATGTAAATGTGCGTGTCTGCTGATGGAAGTAGAATTTAATCAATGGAGTTAGTTTTTACACCATATCAATGACTGTAAACACACCCATTGCTTTTTTGGACTGTAACGGAACAATATAGCTGACTGCCATTATGCTTTTTGCCCTCTTCGCCTTAAACACAATAGATTTACTGGAGCAGCACTTGAACTGATTAGCCGCACAGCTTATTAGCTAATTGCCACAAGAGGGACAATGATGACCCTCGTTTTGCTATCAACAGGTAGCAGAGTGGTTGGCATCAAGCCACTCTTCACATACTAGCTTTGGCTTTGTTTGAATAGGAGCATAATCAGCGTGACTTTTTGTACTGTAGGCGGAATCAAAAGTACCAGAGATGCTTCCACGTTCCTGGGACGAGTACTGCTCTGGTGTTATTTTTAACTTGCTGTGATGTGAGGTCTCTAGGTGAGTTGTACTTAATGACACATAGGAGAGATGAGTAACAGTGTAAGAAAAGTAACTGTCTTGTGTGCATTTCTTAACAAAGAGAAAAATACTGAACATTCTGAATTGGGATCTTGAAAGAATGGCCCATAGACTCTGAGAACACTGCCAACCAGTCCTCTCTTAGAACATTAAAGAGCTGCAAACTTTTTGAATAACGAAGCAATTGTTCATGCTCATACTTCAGAGCAAATGTAAGGAGCCACAGTCAAGTTACATCTTTGTTTCTTTCTTTCGAGGTGTCTCTTTGTATATAACATCATGCATACGATACAGACTTGACTTGAGCATGGATCAGAGTACCAGACTGGAATCAGCTGTTTACTGCGACAGCGAATCAGTAAGGGGATGGTGGTGGCTTGACTGTAGTACTGTTAAGTAAGTACATGCTGCTAAAGAGGACACGGTGTGTTTTATTAACAATAATATATAATAACCAGCCATACCAGAAGAGGCTCTGTACCTTTCCTGTTTAAGTAGCACAATGTTTCTTACATAATCCACCGTGGGGAGGAGTACTGGGGCAAAAGTAATAAATGGTAATATCTAAAATGTCATTGTAAATAACGTTCTAAATTATTCCACTCATAAAACAGTTTTGTTCAAATCCATGCCTAAAAGTAACCTGGACTTTTAAAGTGCCTATTGCATCCATTTAAAGCCACTGTGTGTATGTGCATGTGTGTGTGTGTGTGTGTGTGTGTGTGTGTGCGTGTGTGTGTGTAGGTGTGTGCGCGTGTGTGTCAGTGTGTTCCCTCAGCCACCCTATCCTTATTGTATCATGAAGGCTGCTGCCTCCAGAATGGAACTCCTTATTTTCTCATTGCTGCTGACAGCCTCAGCCAAGAGGCTGCTATTTTTAAAAAAGAGTGGGTGACTGTGTGAGCTAATAAATGAGCACACACACAAACACACACATTCTCATACACAGATACAGGAAAGCTAACGTAACTTTGAATAAAAACAGAGAAATATGTGTTCACCTTAAGTCAGTCATGCAACAACAGACATGTTGACAAAAGCACCTTTGGCATTTTTGTTTTCACACACTCTTATGCTATAAAGTGCCACCCACATGTCTGCACACACACATGTACTCACAGCTATGGGAACCTGCATTTCTGTGTATCGAGCTCTTGTGTTGGTTTTAATAACTGATCTCCTTTTATTTAAAGCTGTCTATGAATAGTGTTACCGTCTGACACTAGCGTGCTGCTAGAAATCGTTCCTGATCTAATGTAGCAGAAGATGTTGCCACATGCGTTCCCACACATTAAGGGGTGGAGAGGCAAACAGAAAGACAAGAGAGTGAAAGAGAGGCAGGGCAGGAGAGAGAATTTGCAGTTTCAACTTCAACATCTTTTCTCTTTCAAGTTATCTTCTTCTTATTGTTCTTCCTGCTTTGTACAGTTACCATATTTGGTAGTATTATCTCTTTTAGCAAAAAACCCCCCAAAAAACAGTGGACTTTGCAGTGACAAAAAGCACAGTCTCATGTTGAATTCCACCTTAAACCTGTTTCTTTCTTTCATTTTTGTCTATCTCATACCATTGTCCTGCTGCTCTCCTTTCTGTCCTGTGATAGCTATTTTAGCTATAGATCGTCTATTGGGATAGTGCCCCGGCCTAATTAGAGTCTCCCACTGACATCTGTCTAATGTATGGCTATTGACCAGTGGGGTCAAATGCATTAGTTATTGTGTTGCCAAATGCTTCATTTATTTCCCACCTCTAAATGCGGAGCAATTAGACAGATTTAGGCCTTTGAGTGTTCACTAAAGCGAATGACAGCCTTGGGGTTGCACAATGAAGCAAAAGTTCTTGTAGGCAAAACTGTTTCCAAAGGATTTATTTGAAATGATATATTTGCAAAGGTTGAGTTGCTTTTCAAATGAGAGAACTGATTTGCCTCAGTTTATGTTGCTATGTGTACAACTGTCTAGAAATGTTGCTGAGTGCAGGGATAGACACATATGTAGGGCAACTGAATGCTGCATATGCTGATGTAAAAGAGCAGGATCATGGATTTGTTCACAGAAGTGGAAAGAACTGTGTGAATCTTTTATTTATTTATTTATTTAGTTAGTTAGTTTAGTTAGTTAGTTTTAGATTTCAGAAGGCCGTGTAGCCAAGTGACTCCAGCCAGCATCCACAAGCAAATGACTACTCCCCAGACTGCTGTGACCAGGTGAATGAAATCAAGGTAAAAAGAATAAAATAAATAAATTAAATAAATAAACTGATATAACATTATTATCATTATAATCATGATGGTAATATTGTAATATAACATGATAAAAAGCAATTAATCAAAGTGACTTCTGAAGCCGTATGAAAATATATTATTAAATAATTGTACAAGTCTGGCAGTAATATTCAGCTCTGTGACATTGAGACAGTGTGTGGGTCATGTGCAATGCGTTGTGTTTCCGTGCTCTGGATCCCTATCTGACTTCGAGATTCTCTTTGTGGGAGCGACATTGAAATTGGCTGCTTATCCCTTGATCACCACTAGCTTCATTTGTCTCAATTAGGTCTGACAGCTTTTGCTTTTCTCATGTCCACTTCAATCAGCTGGTTGTGCAACGCTGCACGTGTGTCTATGTCAACGACAGCATTTATGTGTGTATGTTAGCATGTGAGAACGTGATGCAGAAACACAGAAGGAAATGGAGGTGGGTGGGGTCAAGGGGCAGCTTTTGATCAACTGACATGCTGATTCATGGGGTAATTAGTAACCGCACAGGAATATTTAACATACATGTATACACTCATACAAACTTGCCACAAACAACGTTCTGCTGTCAAAATGTAACAAAAAAAGATAAAGCAGCCTTGTTTTGCAGATATTTTTCGACCTAAAAAGAGCTGAGGGTGACTAGCAACCCTAAATGTGACAGACGTTTTCTGAACAACAGTGTGATTGATGAAAACTATAGGCAATGTCTAATCGTCTAATAATTTCCTTCTTGGCCTCAGGGTAGCAGTGTTGTCTTACTATTACTTTGCCTAAACACAGACACAGTGATAAAGAAGTCTGTCTCTTTGGCTCATTGACAGAAAGCTGTTTCCCACTGCATGGACTATGTGCAAATTCTGACCACAACAACTGCCTGTGTAAAACCTCTGTCGAGGCTATTTTCAGGGTAGATAAAAGTAACTTTATCCAAGGTCTGTACTTCTGAGCAATCCTGAAAAAACTGCAGCGTATTGGTTAAACTCAGAATGGTCATGTTCAACAAGCATCATCTTTTCTGCCCTCTCAACATCATCATCGAATACCACTTTTTTCTTCTCAAACACTGGCAACAACATAAATTTGGCCATGTAGACAAGCATAACAAACTTCTCATTGGTCATACTTGCTGAATGAATAGGATTTACATCCAGTAACACCTATGTGTCATGTTTAGAGTCATGTTTTGATTCTACACCACAATTGAAAGAGAAAGAGTGAAAGAGCTGATTAGTGGTTTGTTCCTGTAATTGTTTGCACCACCTCGTGCCTGTCCCAAGTTCCTGTAGTCCTATAGCAAAACAGTGGAGGCTATTAATGATGGTCACTTAACAGACAGAGGGGTCATTAAAATGACAAAATTATTCAGAATATATGTGCTTTGGATGGCAAGTTCAAACATATGCTATGTGCAATAATTTTCTAAATAAGTTGAGACTGATGATAAAATCTCATATACTTCAACTGCATTGATGCTGCTCCTATAAATGCACAAATAGTTTTCAAGGTCAATTTTCCAATTTATGAAGTCAGTAGATTTTGCAAACACATGCTTCTTTCACATAGGAAATCATGACCACATCTGCTGATGTAAAACAGAAAAAGGGGTGCCATGGCTTCCCAAAACTGATTGATGTTCTCAAAGAATGTAATTTGTCTGGAAATAGAAGTGCAATATCAATAACATCAAGCTGCATGTGACTAAAACAGTGAAGCGCTGCATGTGCTGCATAAAACCACTGATAAAATCAGGAGCATTGGCTCACATTGAGAAATATTATTGCATTTTAAGAGAACAAATGTTTCAAAAATATTTGGAAATACTTTTTTAAAATGCAAAAATAGATCTTTTTTATGTTTGTCATTGGAACTCTGAAACTGAAATGTTACAAACAATGTGATTTCAGGGCTTTTCCTGCCTTGTTAAGGTGCCAAGTTACGTAGTGTTTGAAAAAAAATTGCATGTGCAAACGAGAGTCATCTGTGTCTGGTTAACTTGTGGCACCTAAAGTCAAACACTATACTGTAATTTTCTTTTTTTCAACTGTACTGTTACATTCACGTAAATGAGCATGAATGTTAATGATGAGAAAAAAAGATGGTTAACACCTTATCCTATGTCAGTTACAGGTTGAGTGTAACTTAAACACTCCATATGCTCTCTCACCAACAACACCATCCAGTTTTCACACCTTTTGAGAAGCGCTTCTTTACTTGGTAAGATGCTCTTACAAAGGTGTTACTCTAAAGTGTGACTGAATTTCTTTGCTGTAAACAGCAAAAGATGTATTTTAAACTTACCCTGCTCACATTTTCAAGTAGTTATGAAATATAAAAAAGGAGGCTGTTTTGTTCCTACTACAGTTAATATTTCAGAAGTTTAATTTGAATCAGCAACTTTGTTTTTATAGAACACTATCTTTTTTGTAATGATTTTCTTTTTATTGGTGAAACAGGCAGAACACAATCGCAATTTATTAAAGATTTTTGAACAATACAGCACTTTGTCTTCAATGAGTTCCTGAGAAAGAATTATGAAGCTGTTTCTTTTGGTTTATACATCACTTTTATTAGTTTTTTTTTTTTTTTTAAAAAGTCTATTTCTGTATTTTTTCAAATTACATCTCATATATATATATATATATATATATATATATATATATATATATATATATATATATATAAAATATATATATATATATATATATATATATAAAAAAAAAAATATATATATATATATATATATATATATATATATATATATATATATATATATATATATATATATATATATATATAATCATACCAGAACTTATTGCTATTACAGAATATGGATAGCTCTATCTATTGTGTTTAGCACAGCTTTGTTTACACTCATCATGTCAAATTAATTTGTTTGCGTTCAGTGATTTTTAAGATTAGATGTTCTTCTCAGTAAATTACAATCATGTTGTGTTTTCCAATATTTCTATGGCTCTTCAAAACACAATATTGGCGATACTAATGCATTTTTCCTCTGATGAAAGTACACTTTGTATTACTGTGTAAAGACATTTAAGTGTTTTTATGTTTTCAACCACATAATGATATAGTCCCAGCTGTAGAGCAGAAAGAACCTCTCCAGTGGTGCCTCATGTCCGCTATTTATTTTGCTTTTATTATTTGCATTCTTAAAAATCTGATTAGCAAAGAGAGAGTTGAAATGAAAGTGTAGTTTACAATGGAGGCATCGGTTGGTCCCTTGTCTGAAGCAGCAGCTGGAAGACAAAGATCAAAGCAGCAAGGCTAGATGTACCCTGGGGAACTGAGAAGAGGGATTTTCCACTAAGCAACAGGATTTTCAGCAGTATTCCTGCGCCAGAGTGATTGATTTCAGTACTGACAATGCAGATGTACACAGTGCTGGCCCAGGACTCCAGGTGATGTTGTGTTATACAGTCTGGAGTCGTGGCTGAGGACAGAGTGTTATACATACGCCTGAGCATCATCGTCTCATTCACAGACTCGGAGCAGCTTTTGGCCTCATGCTGAGACAGTATCACACTCTCTGTCCCTCGGCTCTTCTTTCTTTTTCCGTCTTTCTGTCCTTCTGTTTTTCTCCTCTCACTAGTCGTGGGGGGGCAGTGTTCCCTTTTGTTATGTTGGACCTCCTCCTTGATTCGCTCTCTAGATGTTACCATGGAAACTACAAGACACTACATCACCTCAAGTAGAAGTTTCTCAGAGTGCTTGTCTGTGCGTGTGTGTGTGTGTGTGTCTGTGTGCGTGTGTGTGTGTGCGTGTGTGTATGCATGTGTTATTTCTGTGCGTGTACATGCGTGTGCAGCTGTGAATATGTGCGTGTTGGTGCTGCTCTTTGTCAAAACGCTGATGCTGGATTTCAATTTTACTGACACTGAACTGTTTAAATAGACGGACGCCCCCACCTTCCTCCCTCCCACCACCACCGCCGCCCCCCACCTCTCTCTTCTGCCCCAGAAAAACAAGCAAGCAAACAGACAAATAAACAAACAAATTGGTACATACACACACACTCTCAACCAGAAGCAGTTAATAGTGCAAATGTGCCGGGTAAAAGTTGGAGGATAGCGATTATGAAGTGTAAAGGGGGTAACAGTGACAAAGGAGGACTATCCTAGATATGGAAACAGTTACCATGGTAACAGAGGTACAGTAGAGAAGGTTTTAAGGAAAGATGGCTTTTGTATCGTTATCCTATGTCAGAGCATAAACACGGCTACCTCAGATGCCCTCGTCTTCACACAGACGGATACAGACATGCGGAGGTACACATAGACAAAACACACAAACATAAACATCCACAGATACGAGTGGACAAGTCGTTTACTCCTTAAATGGAAATGTTGCAAGTAACTGTCAGCATGATAAAGTGCAAAGAGACAAGGAAAAGGATTGTGGGAAAGAAAAAATGAAGGACCTAGATCATAGATCACATAAACTTTTCTTCTCCTTTTGTAAGGGGAAAAAAAAAACACGTCTGTGTGCGTTAGGAGGCTCCACTGACTGAGAAGACAGTGTTATGACTGTGCAGATCTCAGTTCAGATCAGTGAGGACCTGCTGCTTTTTCAGTGCAATGGAGCATGGGATTAAATGCATACCCTGGATCAGCTGGTATGACTCATGCTGTGCTCTGGGCTCTCATTGCACTGCGCCAGGTCAACGAGACAGAGTAGGCGATGATTATGAGTGAGACGCGCACACACACACACACACACACACACACACACACACACACACACACACACACACACACACACACACACACACACACACACACACACACACACACACACACAGACACGCAGAGAGAGACACATACTTCTACCAACCAGAACCACTGTACCTTAATTCATTAGCATCTGAATAACCAAGACTGGTGGAACCTGGAAACATAATGACATAGCATCTGTGATGTCACTCATAGTTTTGTGTGAGGAAATGCTTTGAATCCTGCCTTTTGGGTTTTACTGCTCGCTGCCCCCTTTGCTGTTCTTAAAAGCTAGAAAATCCAAATTTGGCCAGTGTGGTGGAGACCGAGGTGAACTGGGATGTTCTGAGCAAGCAGCATGTACAGTTGCAGGGAGTAATAGCCTGAGTAAATCAAGGCAAACACACAGTCTCTTTAAAACTTAATATCCTCTTAAAGGGTGAGGGGAATGAATATTATATGTTGTGTTGTGTGGTTTTCTTTATGTTTTTTTGTGGACAGACAGTGAAAACCAATCTTCCTTTGGGACAATAAATACTATCCATCAACAGATCAGAGTGTAGAATTGGGGAGGATCCTCTGGATGAAAAGGAATAAAAAATTCATAGATATGTTGTCATTAGTGTACAAGTCAGGTATGAATGTCCACATAGGGATCAGGATGTATTCCCCAGAGGAGGCCATGTTGCACTGCCATGTAACTACAGAAGCCCAGACTGATCAAACCAATCACTGGCACTGTAGAAGGGCTTTCGCATTGTTATGTTTTAGTGGCAGCCACCAAATCTTCTCCGACACACTTTGACATACTGAGCATTCAGTTGGTTGCAATCTGCACCCTCTCCACTAGATGTCCCTAAATCCTACGCACTGGTCCTTTAATGCAACCTTACACAAAATCACTATGGCACACACTATATAAGACCATTGTTTTTTTTCTCAGAGACCGCTGAAAGGAAAACAGAAATCGATTTTGTATTTTTTTCAAACTTTAGATGTTTCCCTTCACTTCCTACTGTCAAGTATTTTCAGAGCTGGCATTGCATAACTGTTAGAAGAACAGAATCTCAAAAGTATTTTTGCTTTACTAAAAAAAAAAAAAAAAAAAAAAAACTGAGCTTGCCACTTGGTATATTTTCACCACTGTAATGTAACCATGACGTACAAATCCAAAGAGTTTGGTCTTGACCACATGGTCTGTTTGGGTTTGTCCAAGATCACCTGCTAATGGCAGATGCAACATTGCTAAAAGAGATGGCTGAATTTGAACATAAGCTGGAGGTAATTAATGACTTTACTCTTATCTGATCACATCAATGGCCTCATCACTCGAAAATGGATGTGCCAATTGAAATAATGCTTGATGACTTCAGCTCAATAAATGGAAAAGCTTCTCCAGGAAATTATATTGTTGTCTGAATAATGCAGACCGGTACGACCTAAACAGACAACAGCTCACATCAGCGGCAGATGGTGTGGGGTTTCTATCTAACTCATGCAATGATGATGGGAATGAACGTTTTGAAAAATGTTGATGAAACAGTTTATATGACCACATCAATCCAAGCCATTCGTTTTATTTACCCCACTGTGGGATCAATGAAGTTTATCCTTATCCTTATCCTTATTTCTACCGTAACTCACATTGTAATGTAGTAAATAGGCATGACATACCATGACATACCATAAAATGTAGCTTTTGCATTGTAATCCATTTCAAGAATAAAAAATGAACTGCTATTTAAAAGAAGAGGACTGATGCGACGCTGTAATCCCACAGCTCCCACATAACCAACAGAATACAGAATCATAACAGACCAGTCTGATGGGTGTCGTATTAACTGGGATTACTTTGTGTAGGACTAGTGTCATTTGCACATGATTTAATAAAGGTGAAGACAGTGGGTGTAGTGCATAATGGCGCTGCACTCTGGCATGGCACTTTGCAAGTAAAAAAATGCAGATTTGTCAACCTTTCTGACTACAGGGATTTAATGAACTGAAGGTTTCATGTAAATATGCATACACATAAAAAGCAGCTGTGGACAAAAAGCAACATAAAAACCACTTATGCTAATTTGTAAATCAATGCAGACTGTCTTATCGGTGTTCCTGGTTCAAACACAACAAACATAATTTGGTTAAACACATTGATAGGATGGAGAGAGATTAATTAAATGGTTTAATTACATTTTAGGCCTTATTTTGTCATTTGCATTAAGCTTGTTCTTGTTGAGAAAATGTGGGAGCAGATTGAAGTTGGGCCAGAAACAGATGTGGTGTTGAGTTGTGTACTTTGGCTCTGGAGCTGTGTGTTTCTAATCTGCGGTTACTGGCTCCACCAACTTTCTCAATGTTTGTTGCTTCTTCTTGTTCATCTTTTCTCCTTCCTCTCACTCTCACCAGTCGATGCTGCCCACCCTGAATCAGATTTTGTTGGAGGTTTCTTCCTGGTAAAAGGGAGTTTTTCCTTCCCACTGTTGCCAAGTGCTTGCTCAAGTGGGAGTTATTGGGTTTTGAACTTGCTATCTGAGGTTCCCTGCGATGGCATACTATATGCTAGGATTTAGCATTATATAAATACATTGAACTGGATATTCTTAGAGAAAGTCGAAGGCACATTCTACCAAAATACCAAACAACTAACTTTGCACTGCCTCGCTTGAAAAAACCTCCCACCTGTTTCCGCCTTTGGTCCATCTGAGCATCATACACTCTGAGCTTGAAACCAAAATGCCGCACAGAGACACAAGTCAAACTTCAAGGTCAGAATGTTACCGCTGGTTGTTGCTCTGTCATGGTTTTCATGTTTCAGTAGCTACAGTTTGTAAATTTTCATATAATGAGAGCAAAACTGTTTCATTCGAATGCTTATCTTGATGTCAAGTGAGACTATGAAAAGTCGATCTTTCAGCATCGTCTGAGGATTCGAGATGTCGCTGCGTGTCAGAAAAGACAAGGGTTTAATGACGAGACAGTGCTGAGGATGTAGTAAGCAGAAAACACAGGTTTAAAAGGACAATTTTAATGAGCAACCTGGTTATTGTGAACTGTTTGGTTAAAATCTCAGCTTGCCAAGAGCAGCATCAGCAGCAGGATGCACGATTAAAACACGAGTGCAGCGTTACCTTGACAAAGCTCTTTTGATTGAGAGGACTTTGTTGTCAGAGAGGAGCTCTAATGTGAGTCACTTTGTCTTAGATACTTTCGAAGAACTTCAGCTATTCTTAACACAGCATTGTACAGGAAACGTTGAATTAATGTCCAATTAAAGTCCCTTTATAGTAAGTCTTTCACAGTTAGTCAGCCTAAAAAAATAAATTTAAAAATTCCTTAGTCCAGTTTAACCTGTAGGAATTTGTGAACAGTTTTTGCTGAGTAACTAGCCTCTCCCTGTTTACTGCAGGAAACGAACCATGGGGAAAATCTGTCGCACAGCCAAAAATTACAGCTCCACAAATGAGCTCAAAGAGACAGCCTGAAGAATGTTATTTGAATCGGCGACTGATGAGCTACACAAGTGCAGGTTGTGAGTTATATCACATTTCATATCTTAGATTTTTTTAAAAAATGGCTTAAATAATGACTAGATTACAGTTTCTCGAGAAACCTTCCCAACAAGATGAGCATAAAAGTGTTTCCTATCCAGAAAAACTCTTTCTCTCAACAAAATTTGTTGTATCATTTCTGGTCAGTTGCAGTGCTGGTGCCGGAGTATATCTGAGGATGAATCCAGTCTGGAATATGAGAACAGTCATCAAAAGAAAGCTGACTTATAAACATAAAAGTGGGTCTATTAACGAGAGCAACACTCCCAGTTGTGACCCCTCTGCATGAGGTGAGGCTGGTTTTGATGTGTAATTATCTCAGCAGGAACTGGGATGTACACTCACAAAAATACATATACATGTGCACAGACAAATCCAAAGCCAAAAACATAGGATGCTCTTGCAAATTTAAATGGCCTTCCCTAATATTTATTTATTTATTGATTTATGTGTATATTTATGTATTTATTATTATAAACACTAGCTAGATTCTGCAACTTTTGGCATTAATGCTGACTCCCCTGAACAAGGCAATTGGAACGTAATTTGTGAGTCTAGCTTATGATCTTAGTTCTACTTTAATGAAGTCATAACCTCATCAGGGACAGCCTGACACAGAGGAAATAAAAGAGGAAATGAGCGAACATATGCTCTTTTTTACCACAGCTCCCTATATTTCCCAAAGAAAGGGGAAGATTAATGTATCAGATGTATAACTGTGTCTGTATTTGGGTATGAATGCACTTGTGTCTGTGTGCATGTGCATTTGTGCACATATAAGCACATTTGTGCGTTGGTTTGTGTTTATTTACATTTTTGTTTATGCCTCTTTGCATCGTAAGCATTTCCACTAGTCATAGAGTAAGCTTTTTTTTGTCTGTTGGTGGAAACTTCTGCTTTTATAAAAGGCAAAGCTTTGCGGCTGCCCTTCTCCATGTGCGCTTAAACCCAATAGGAACCACCTCTTGCACTCTGACTCTGAAGAAAAAAAAAAGAAGTTTATGCAGAAAACTTTCTGAAGTGTTTCAGAGAGCTGAGCTGAGAACATTGTGTCTAATTTGAAGAAAATGTGTATGTGTGCGTGCGTGTGTACGCGCATTCACGTCTTTATCTGTTTGTGGCTGAGAGCTTGAAGGCATATCCTGCTGCTGGTAAATTACCCAAAGCAACGTGGTGTGGGGAGGAAGCAGTGGGAGGGAGTGAGGAGAGGTGAAGTAGGAGATCGAGTGAGGAGGGGAGACAAAGGGAAAGACAGAGGAGTGATCATTTGGAACCCCAGGTCTTATCAAACATTGTTAGTGCACCCTACTGCCTCTCATTTACAATCTTATCCCCTTCTGAAGCATACTCACATACAGGCAAGAGCAACACAAATGCATAACACAATGTTGATGGGGGCAGGACCGGGAGAATATGCATTTTATTAGGTAGGAGACACAAAAGAAAAGATCTAAAAATGCAGGTGTGTAGCGCACACAAACACAATATGATCATCATACTACCATACTGCATCTGCGTTGCAATTTTTATGCACAGCCCTGTAGGAGATTATAGAGTACATGTATTGTAATGTGATTTACACAAACAGACCCACTTCTAGAGTTGACACACGCATACACCTCCCCCTGAAAAAGATAATACACACTGGTATTGGAGAAAGGGCAGCTATTAATCCAACAAGGAACCAGCAGAGGACTTTCCAAGAACGCACTGCAGCAACTCTCACCACTTGCATTGCTCCCAAGTGATTTGAAACCTACTGTGTTACAAACAAACAGGCTCTGGAATGTGTGTGTGTACAGTTTATGCATATGAGCATGTGTCTGTGTTATCCCCTGCAGTAGTGCACACCATGCAGTACACCATTGTGTGTTTCATAACATCCATTCAGAGTACAGTAGGGATTATACTGGGCATGCACCCCGGTTAGAAATAATACACATAAATATGCCAGGTGCAGTGCTTAATGTATGTGCCGTTGATGACATCTGATCCATTTGTTTGGTTATAAGTTTGGCATGTTTAAAACATAAACAAGGAAACTATATAATAAGTATTTGCGGCCAAAACAAAGTAGCACTCTCAGGGACTACAAAAATATTGAAGTTGTTCTGCCATTTTTACATTTTTATAGCTTCCGGAGCCTCTTGTGTTTTGTGTCTGTCTCCCTGTGGTCCTGTCTGTTGCTCAAATCTATGTATAAACCAGCATTTACAGTCAAAGTATCGTTATGAAGTATAGAGTATACTGGAAGGCAGAGAAAGTACAAAAAAACAAACAAAAAAAACAAGGAGTCAAACAGAAATGCAGATGAGGAGGAAAAAAGCAGCAGTGCTATAATGATGAAATAAAGTGTTTCATAGGAAAAACAAAATCTGTATTAATTCATGAGCAGAGCAAATCCCACAGATTGAATGGGGTTGGTGTAGAGCTCACAGCCATTGCCTTTCTGTCACATGGTGGTGGTTGATCCAGCTTGACTTGTGACTAACAGATAATGGGAAATCTGACCAAGGTCAAAACAAGCTACTGTGCCGAGAGACAAGATCAATTCTGCTAAACCCAAAAAATTTACTGACAAAAAACAAGCGAAAAATGCTTAACAGAGAAAAAAAAAGATATGAAGAAAGTTAGAGAAACCAGAAAAAGTATATGAGATACAGTGGAAAACACTGACGTATTGATTTTGGGATGAGCAGGAGAAGACAAAGAAGGGGTGGAGACGGGAGCAGAAAGGAGCAGGCATCTTGATTTGGATTTGCTCTTTGCCTGATGATACCCAGACACAACACTTCTCCTGAAACCATCTGTAATGATCATAAAATGAGCGCAGTCGCACACGTGGCCATGTGCGCACATGATGGCAAACGGAGCTCACGCAAAACTCTTGAGAGAAAGATCACATACCAATTAGTCATAATGCAAGACGTCTGGTCTAGCTGAATGTCTCTCTTTCTCTGAGCTGTCAAAGAAACGGACAATTTCACCTTCAGTGATGCAGGAATGCAGGACTGAATGTAACTGTAATAAGCCTGACAGGTGAGAAAACTGCACATCAGCAGAAGAGTGTGTTGAAGCACCGCTGCTTAGATCAGCTCAATGCTGGTGAAGTATGTGGGATTGTTTTATCAACAATAATAGTTTTGTAGAGAAAAAAAAAACATTTTCACCTTTTTTAAGTGCATTTTGGCACCTGTGCCAATCTGCAGTCCCACTTGAACCAGCCTCTCCTGCAGTACCAGTCAAATAACAAGCTGCTGAGAGGAGTGGGTTACAGAGTTAATGGTAGCTGTGGATGAGAGAGACAGAATCCAGCATCGTCAAATCGCACAAGGTCAAATATTAAATAAAAACAAAACTGCGCTACAAACAAAAGTGTGGAAAATCTGAAGCGACCAATGAGAGGGCAGCTGCAGGCCACTAAAAGTTAAAGGACATCCACACGCACTCATACAGAAAGTAGCGTATTAACACAGAACCAAAACAAACATGATTATGAAGCTATTTCTAACAAATGTTGACATGCCTACCAGGCAGATAGCACAACAAAACATGTGATGATTTATAATTATTCTGCAAAATATAATTAATTTATATAAATAGCCTTTTTTTTTTTCTCTGGATATCTGAAAAGGGGCGGTGCTCCATTGTCCTGCATTAACCAGCTGCCACTGCTCATCAGTGTCTTGTCATCCATTCATTCTCTGCTACTGCATGGCTTTTGCCCTTGATGTGGCAAAACTGCAAAAACATTCAGTCCAGAATGCAGAGGATGGAGTGCTACTGGTGTTTAACCAATGTGTTTGTCTAACTCTGTCTTCACATTCACACGCAGCATTTACATTTAGCTAATTTAGCGCCTTCCATATGTTGATTCACACACAGCTTACCATCACTCATCCAATCTACTGCTTGATTAAGTTCGCCTAAACCTCCCGGAAGCACACTGATCCCTCGTGTTATCCTCACAGGGTTCATTGTTAAAGACAGTATTAGTGTTCATTGTAAAGACAGAAGTATTTTTGGTTTAAAAATGTCCACACCTCTATGTAACAATACATGCTGCTCAACACTGCCTTTGCTTGTTTCATTCTTATTATTGCAAGGTGTGGAGCAGCTTAATTTGCAATAATAAATGTATATAGCGTCTCTTCCTTTCAGAATTGAATTTATAGTAACATATTTGAATAGTATTCATCAAAAAAGGTTTGCTTGAGTTTGGTTCTCAAATCCAGGGAGTCCAAAGAAATACAACGAAGGCCCCAGAGATACTCTGATAACATGTCAAATCCCCCTGGGATGCTTATGAATGTCTTTAAAGTAGAGATGTATACTCAAGCAGTTTGATGGAAAGGTCACTTTGTCTAAAGAATGCTGGAGACCCAGTATATCTTAAATAGACAGCATGAGTGAAAGCTGGATATTATGGAAGATGACAGGGTGCAGCAGAAGGGAATGACTATTAACAGCAGTGGCGGAATGAATAATCAACTGAGTGTGAACTGCTGAATTACAAAGGCTGGCTTGATGATTTGTTTGAATCAAATAAGTGACTGTCATAGTTACCTGATACTGATTAACTAAAGATAGGCATCACTTTCCTGCTGTGTTAAATCAAAGCAATGAAGGTGTGGTGTTGATTTCCTGATTGAAGATTTTCCCACTAAAGAGAGATCATAAAGAAGTTTAAAAAAAAGCAAAATTACATTGTTAACAAAACTTTAGTATAATATGAAATAAGAAAAGAGTGGAATGCTTTAATTTCTGCCCTTTTGGAGGTAATAAAGAGTATAGATGAGACGGAAAAGAAAAAAAAATCTTAATAGACTCCTGATGTGCTGAATGATAGATCTGTTGAATGCTCATAAAACCTCTTTGGTACAAATTGCTCTGAGTTTTCTTGAAGTTTCTCGAGTCTGTCCAATCACCTTTTCCAACTCCAATTTTCATTTCTACCCGTCCCTCTTTTAAAACCGCTTTCTTGCTTTCTTTTTCTCCTCTAACCCCCATTCTCCGCCAGCCTTTTTTCACCTCTTTTCTTCGCTCCTTATTACCAGACCTAATGATAGCCAGTCTTCACAGAGAGAGGCACTGATGGCAGCATGCGCCTATCGTTATATTTAGATCTAATTAAAGATCATTATAATCTATCAGCACAATGGAGACCAGGCTGTGATAGAGTCAGAAGAATGGGCATAGGAGAGAGGCAGGGAGGCAGAGAGAGAGGAAGAGAAAAAAAAAAGAGATGGATTGTGGGATGTGTGCAGGAAGAGTTTAGCAACTTGAATGTGTCTCAGTCATCGGCAGCCTCAGCTACCTCCCACTACCCCATATTGTTCCATAACTAACCCCTTGATTTCCCAATTATCAAAATGTGATTACAACACATTACAATGATTGGGACCCTTGTACAGGCACAAAAGCAAAAAGGAACAAGGAGCAGTGAGGATAAAGTAACAACTAATGAGTGATGTGCGAGAATATGCTCCTGAGTGTTATTAGCTTGAGGCAAGGCGATTATTTCTATGGTGTTAAAATGTAATTGGATTAACCTAGGTAAAGTAGTCCATTTAAAACATATATACAATCAAACAGCCTGGCATATAGTCAAAAACTACACACGCCGACAGCAAACTATAAATTTCATCAACACCTTTGTCATTTTTTTTTTTTTGGACGAGTGAGCTAACAATGCTTCCTTTCACCTTTCTTATATTTGCTGAGTAGATTTTTCACAGTACAGTAATATGTTAGCTGTGATATGACTCACATGACAAATAAGGAAGCTGTGGCACCGGCCAAACTCTTTTCTCTGTCCGTTGTAGTGCTGCAGTTGCCGTGGATTTCCTTTAACAGCGGGAGGAATGGGTAAAAATTCACTGGCCATGTCTCATATTGCTCTCTCTTATCTGTATTGGCTCTTGCCAGTAGCTCCATGAAGCTTATCGCAGCCATAGCCAACTCCTTTTCCCTTCTAATCCCAAACCGAAAGTATTATTATTTTATGTGAAACTTTAGGCCACATAGAGAAATGCCAAAACAGTTATTTAATTGCAATTCGAAGAAATTATTGCATTTAGTAAACCTGTGGCAATCCCAATTTGATGTCTGAGTGGAAAACAGGTTATTACTTTGTTTTTATATTCCTGTGAAAAGTAGGAGTTCCATAATGTTGATCCCTGTAGCTCTGTCCATGGTGCTGATAGTGGTTTCATTTTGCATGTGCACACAAACCGAACACACACATGCAAACAAAAAGAGCATTTTTCTCAAAATGAAGGGGTGGATAAAGTGGGTATTATTGTTTTCCATTACATCCTCTAACATCAAGGCAGTTTTAATCAAATGTGCAAAAATGGGGGCGCAGCATGCACTCCCCCAAAACACACACACACACACACACACACACACACACACACACACACACACACACACACACACACACACACACACACACACAAAAGCACCAATTCATGACAAGTCTGTGGACACTCTCTGTTTGTTGACATCTAACGAATCCCTTTTTTAATTTAACCAATGTAATGGCTGGAAATTAATTTTTAACGACCGTTCCTTGTTCCCCTATTACCGATGAATTATACAAATGTGTGTCAGTACTTCATGCTAATAATGTGAGTGCACATTATTGCACATGTTGTGTAGAAGACTAGCTTTGCTGCAGCTGGATGCTTGGCTAGGTTTAATTACGTGGAAGCAGGTTTCTTATTTTGCACTGCTATGACAAATTTCCAATTTCTTTAAGGTCAGTCATGGCTGCAGAGTTTTAACTTACATCCCCAGTGTGCTCTGTCTCTTTCACCAATTTCACTCTCTTACTTCATCTGTTGCTTCAAATGTTTGCATCTGTTAGCATGTGTTTGTATGTGTATTGGCATTTGTGTGTACACTCATTTCTTTGTGTTTCCTACATGTCCATGCCACTTCTCCCTCCCTAACTTTGGTTTGTACCTTGTTGTTGCTGCTGTTATCACTAACCTCAGGCTGAGTGAATAAAACAAGACCAAAAGAACCAGAGGATAAGAAGACGTTACCACTCAGAAACCCATAGAAACCCATATCGATACACACACACACACACACACACACACACACACTGGTGAGCTACCTTTACAGTCAGCTTTTTACAAACACCTCTCAATGATTCAGAAACAAACTGTCAGATGTGTCTGTGCTCAGACAGAGAGGGAAAGTCGGATATGTGAATAACACAGTTACAGTGATTCACATGGGAGACTGAGAGGTTAAAGGTAACATATAACAGTCTTTGCTATAGTTGTCAATATAAGGAGTAGGAGGTGAGAAGAAACAGAACAGGTTAGGAAAAACACTTCATTTCACCTCAGTTTTATTCATATATGCACCAACTCACAGCAGAAGTCATCTCAGGGTATTTCACATTGTTAGGCCATAACCTTACAATAATATATTATAGAGAGACAAATCCCACAATTTGGTTTACACAAGCACCTTAGCAAAAACAAAACAAAACAAAAAAACTCCCCTTTAAACATCTAAACCCCAAAACTCACCAGCAAGTTTGAAAAGTATGTTATCTTTTAAAAAATGCCAAAATTATACCACTTATCAGAGAGAAGCTGTGAGAAGAGAATGAATTACCAGATTTTCAACTTTCCAACGGTTACCCGTGACAGTTCTGTGGAGAAAAGTTAATCAATTTTAAACTTTTTATCACCATTACATTCTACAATCTTCGTTCAATAATTTGCCAAAAATAAACCATTTACGCCAGATTCTGTAAAAAGCAAAAAATAAAAAAATAAAAAACTGCAATACTTAGCGCAGCTGAGAAGCCACGAGTGACTCATCTGTGACCAACCTGTCATGTGACAAAAATTCTGACCGAGACAAGATAGGAAACAAATGTGAATTTTTTAAATGTAAGAAGTACATTATCTATAGTGTGTAAAGTCACCAGATAGACATAAAGTTAATAACATGCAATGGAGGGAAATTAATGCATGATAAGTGAAAGTGAGGAGAGCAGACTAGAGGCTCAGAGAATCATGAGAAGTCCCCCAGCAGCTGAGGCCCATAGCAGTACATGATCACAGTTCACTATCTGTGAATAAGAAGAGAAAAATATATAAAACTGCAATTTGCTCTTAATTGTTTTGACCACATTCCTTAACATAGAAAAGTGGACTCTTCCAACTTTAAAGCACTATTTATATAAGTTTATCTTAAGGTCATCCATTTAAATTGCTTCAACTTCTCAACAATATTAATATTTCTGGCAGTTATGTAAGCAAATTACGCTACACTACCCATGTGCCTCAGCTGTTGTTTCTACGAATAAAGAATCACTTAAAGGTGCAAATCACACATGTTTTTTGTTAGGTTAAAGCACTACTGCATAGTTAGCAGGTAACTGAAGCAAACTGATTTGAACTAATGGTATTATTAGTTTTTTTTGCAAAATGTAATACTTTGCTATTTCATTAATATCAATAAATCTACACAGTGATTCAGTAATATCTGACCTCTCTCGTTAAACTAGATCAACAAATTAAGAAAATATTCAGATTTTTTTCCATGAAAATGTTAAGCTACCTAGTTAAGCTGAATTTAGTCTCCTTGTAAGTTCACACAATTCCTTTGTGTATTCTGACACTTGATCGGCTTCCAAACTATGTTGTCAAACTCATGCTTGTACTTATGTGTTCAACATGTGTCAAGCTGAATGTGGAAACCTCACCAGATTAGTTAACTCAGCTGACTAGTGTCAAACTGTCCACATATCATTCTGCACACTGAAGGTCAAACACCCAAGTGTGTTCACCTTTATTCACTCCATCATGCTCTACATGGTGCAATTTACTTTGGGGATTGTAAGAAATAAAAGTGGCACCACTTTTCCCCACATTACGCTTTTTTTTTTGTTTTTTTTTTTGTTTAAATCAACCCTATTCCCCAGATACTCCCATCTATAGCTTTCATCTTGACTTGGAAATTTCATTGGTTCCCCTTCAGTCAGTGATTGTCAGTGGAAATTATTCCTTCTACAGTGGAAAAAGTTAAAATTAAAAAAAAAAAAGCAAAGTAAAAACAATACCTCTGTGCAAGTTCCCTTCACTTCCCACTCCATGCACCTCTCATAAATACTTAAACAAGCTACAGACCTCACACATCATTCATCTTCTTCTGTTTCTCCTTTTCTCTTTCCCCTGTTCCATCCATCTTTAGTACAATGGATAGTACATACAATTGCACTTTTTCTTTCGCACCCCTGGAATTTACAGCGTTCATGATTTGTATCTGCTCTCCTCATCACTCTCAATCTCCCCTGTGTCTGTGTACCTTTTCACACTATCTCTGTTTAAAGATTCTGTTGGTTTGTCTCTGTTCTTCATGCACGGTGGCAGTAAAAGACTGGAAGAGCAAAGAAAGTACTATTAATGTTTGTTAATTAGCAGACGAGAAAAGTGAGCTACAACAAATTTAAATTGAAATGAATGCTGGGAGGAAGATGGAAAATAACGCACAAAAGCAGAGAAAAAGTGCAAAAAGAAAACATAGTGCTCTTTCACACAGAAACACTTGTTTACACACAGATACGGGTAATTTGGCAGTTAACCAAGATGTTTGTATCAGTCCATTGTGTGTGGTTGAGAGGAAACCAAAGAAAAACAAAGTTGATCTAACAAGCAGCAATTTGCTTGTGTTTATTGAAATCGTAAACAGAAACAAGCACACATTATTTACTCTGATCATAGCAGTATATGGTGGCTTTGTTAGTTTAGTTCGACTCAGGTCAGCAGCGTAACAGAGGGTTGTCCCTCTTGAGTCAGACACTGCAGGGGGCAAGAGTGTGATTTAATATGTATGAACTCATCCACACTCATTGGACAGTAGACAGATGGACTTAGACGAATAAAGTGGAAGATATAGAGAGACAAGGGAAGAGAGAGAAAAGTGGAATTATACCGTGTGCTGACAGACATAAAAAAGATTGAATAGTGGAAAAAAAGAGAATGAGAATAAAGTGGGGAATGAGTGAATGAATAAAACAAAAGGTAAAGCAAAGATCAAAAAGAGTCCGACAGTGTGTGAGGATGAGGTTGTGTCACCAGAAAATGTATTCAGGTCTGTGTTTTTATGAACACACCATTAAAGAGTAAATATATGACAGCACTAATGAGCTATTGGAGCTCCCATCGCACATGATGGATGGAATTAAAGTAATTGCCTCTGTGTGTTTAAATCAATTATAGAAAGCCGCCGCATAGAGGCGTGACGGATTGCAAGAAGACTCCTCACAACAGTTTTTCCTGTCTCTGTGTGTGTGTTTGTGCGCGTGTGTGAGTGTGTGTGTAAGTGTGTGTGTGTAATCTCACATCACGATGACATTTTCCTTGGAATTATCTTTCCCATTCATTTCACTTAATTGCTGGATGAACTCCACCCATACACTTCACCATGTTTATTCCTGTCACATGTAGGCATTTACAGTGTATCGATGTTTGTGTTTGTGTGTGTGTGTGTGTGTGTGTGTGTGTGTGTGTGTGTGTGTGTGTGCCCATTCCTGCCTGTAAGTGCATTTTGTTTACCAGTGCACATTAGGGAATGGCATCAACTTCCAGTTCAGCGAGTTTGACTTTTGGAGTTATTGTGCCCCGAGGGCAGGACCCCAGCTGAGACAGTCATTTAAACCTAAACCTCTATGGAAAGCGGCCACTTTACGTTGGAATAATGCTCACTCCTAGCCAGGAGAATTGTAGTGCTTGGCATTGTTTGCTAACAGGAACAGCAAAGTGCATTCTTGACACACAGGTTTTCTCTACATTACTCCAGAAGAAAGCAATACAAATGTGATGGAAAAAGATGTTAGATGTTCCAGCTAACAAGTAGGTTAAAAACAATGGGGAAACAAAACAAGACTGCAGTACTTCAACTTGTTTTCTGTTTTCTGGCAGGTTTGTATTAGTTTAGGATCTACAATTTGTAAATACAAAAAAACACACAAAAAAAACAACAACGCTGGTTTGGTTTCCTTGGAACAATTACTGGAGGTTAAGTGAGACTGGTAGCCTTTACCACTGTTGTCACTGTCTATTTAGCATTACAGTGCTGGTAAACCAACCAGTCTTGAACGTTGTGTGAAACACCTCTGCAACATTAGCATGCTGCTTTCTAAAACACATTTTTGCTGCTGATAATTTGTGAAGTAATATAATCGCATTTTCAATTTGTAAAATGTCATCAGTGATTCCTGCCTGCCCACCAATACAGAAAGTATTTTAATGATTTCTAGGACAAGTAGGCTACATTTTTACTGCTATTAAAAGTTGTGCATGACATAGTAACATTTGCATGCACTGAGATGAGCAGAGTCATTAAAATAGATAATCCACTGAAAATAAATTGATTAATAGCAGAGCTTCCCAATTGCAATGCTTGACAAACTTTCACTTTCATTTTCAACATCGTAAGCTGCTGCCTGGAGGTTCCTGTTGTTGTTTCCAGGGGTGAAGAAAACTGTAGCATGTAGAAAGCATAAGGAGGGAGAATGGTGACTGAAATGATCTGCAAATATCAGGTTTATACCCACAACCAACATCTGGTGAGTCAGCCTATACATGGCATGACAGTGAAAGATCCACTATACGCTGCAGATAACTGGCTTGAATAGATCTTCTTAGGCTAACGTCAGCGGCTGCAAGTGAAGCTCCACAGTGTCATACTAAAGAAAGAAGCTGACAGCTTTATATGAAACAGTGAGGAATATTAGTCTGACAGAGCAAACAGCTGTGAACAAACCTCAGAGACTGATCGACAGTCTCTGTGTTCAGTTTCACATTGCTTCCACTTGGTAAGAATTTATTGCAGTGAGGTGGAGAGCATATCAAATGAAACCTCATGACTTGACCTTTCCAATAATGCTAAAAAATAAATAAATAAATAAATATCTGTACTGCCTGCATTTGATGGTGAGATACACAAAAAAATTTAAAAATCCCAAAACATTTTTTTTCCCCATGATATGAAGGCTAATACAAAAAAAAACCAAAAACCTACAAGTGATATATCAAATGATGGAATACCGGGTTAATCTAGACTGTTCTGAAAAGAACCAAGACATAGCATGTATTGCTAGCCCTTAAAATAGCCAAGATAGGAGCTCAAAAGCAAAGGTTCTGAAATTACACTGAAAATAGCTAGGGGCTCATACTGTTAAGTAAAATGGTATTGAAAGTTGGCATTTAGAGTTTTTTTCACTGAAAATGCTAGTGAAAGCTCTAATTAAATTTGATACAGTCATAAGACTTGTCATTATAAAGACTAAAACTCAATGTGCCTGACTGCAGACTCATTTTTAAAAGCCAGTGTGCCTCAAAACACCTGATCATCAAACACAACTGCCAAAAGTCTGGAATTCAAACGTCTTTACTTTCTGTGCCAGACAGTTTCTGCAGAGTTCAGAGGTAGTGGTGATCTGCTGGCCCTGTGGTTTGCTGTGTGACTAAAATATGGTTGCAAATGTGTCCTCTCACACACTTCTATTCTGTCCCTATGGCGTGTGCGTGTGCATGCGTATGTGTGTGTGTGAGACTCCTTTCACTCATCTGGAAGCAGCTTTACTCCTCTGAGCTGCTCTGCTGGCTGCAATCCCAACCCAACCAAAGCTCCCTCTCTCTCTTTCCGTCTCTCTCCTCTCTAACCCCAAATCAAGACCGTCCCGTGTTTCAATCTTTCCTGTCCATCCAGCTTTGTAACTCTATCTGTTATTTCATTTTTCTTTCATTCCATTCTGCTTTCATTTCACTCTAGTCCGTTTTAAAAGTTATTCCAAAAAGAAATGTTACTTTTCCCCCTCTGTGGTTTAGCCCTTTCTCCTCCGTTCTGAAACCTGTTTATATAAGGTTAATCTGCCTTTGACAAAAGGATGCCCCTCCACTTCT
This sequence comes from Amphiprion ocellaris, assembly GCF_022539595.1. Classification (NCBI taxonomy): domain Eukaryota; kingdom Metazoa; phylum Chordata; class Actinopteri; family Pomacentridae; genus Amphiprion; species Amphiprion ocellaris. The sequence goes on from NC_072772.1 coordinate 12,108,392, forward strand.
TTGGGTGTCTTGGAGAAGCACTTTGAAAAATGTGTGGAAAGGATTTAAGGTAAGACCCGCAACTATAACTAGCTCTTTCTATCTCTCTATACCCAATTCTTAAGCCCCCAAACACAGACAAACTGATGCACATACACCAGCCCTGTATTCTACTTAACAAAATTCACTCAGAGTCACACAACAAAACTTTTTGTACTTCAACTGACATTAGATTTCAGGACCATATATCACGTTTACTGCATATACTGTGTGTTTAATGGAGTGTGCTGACTTCTCATTGTTAATGAATCTTTATCCAATATTTTACACTCCTCTCATAATGTAATCTGACAAAACAAAACAGAATCTGCCATTAAACAATTCTGAATTTGCTTAAAGTACCTGTATCTTTCTTTGCATGAGAACAAAACAATGCAAATGGCTGATAGACACAATAACTGTCTCCATCCCAAGCTGCTGCTGAGCTTTTCAAATGCTTGTTTAAGTATTTTTTTAACATCGCCCACCAGAGTTAACTTAGAAAATGTGTATTTTTGTGAAGAAAACCTGACATTTGACAGATTTACTTGAGTATTGTTTGTCTACTTTGCCACTGAATATCAAAATTCACATGAGAGCAATTAATTTTAAAGTACTGCTGTACTATTGTCAAGCTGTCATGTTAGAATATGAAAAGTGCAGGAACCCAAAGATCTGTTTGTTTTTATTTCAATGGGAGAACAGTATAACCTCAGAATAATTGCCAAACTGATTCATGTTGTGAGTTTTGGAATGGTCTGTCACTGTTTCCTGCTGTACTGCTGGTCTGGCTCTTCTAAGAACCACTGAAGTTGAAGCCAGCTGAGTTCTTGAGAATATTGTAAAGTGTCAGAAGAACTGCACTAATCAGATCAAATCCGTTTCAACAACCAACCATACTGTGGAAATGGAGCTTGGGAATAGATACTACAGAGCATCGTCTTCTCTCAACTCTTGACCGCTAATAACAAAAATAACTATGAAAACACTATACAGCCCGTTTTGGTACAGCTACTGGGTTTCACTGGCTTCATTGTATTGTGACGATACCGATTAATCTGTTTGATATCTCATTCTCATCAGATACTCATCTACAACAGCAAAAACATTTGTGTTCTCTAAATATGTGTTTTAAGAGTGTATATCATATATCCAATGATATCTGTACTCTTGATTCTTACACCAGAGTGTAACTTGATTGGCTAGATGTTTCTTGTTATCTTTAACAATGAAAATTAAAAGTGGAAATGAGGTATTTCAATTTGAAGAGTTGAATTCAGAGGCAAAGAAAAGCAGACATGATTTCATTGAAGAGGGGTAAAAAAAAGTCTGCTAGAAAGTCAGCGGCTTTAAAATTGTGAGCCAGATTTGTTTCCATAATGGAGTGGTGCTCTAGCATGTCATTACTTTCTGAATTGTTGGTTCAGTAAGCAGGCTCTAAGGAGGGCAGCGCACTGTAGCACACAAAACATGAACTCACTCATATTTATCCATTCGTTAACTGACGTGCTGGGATACCACACAAGATTGTTTCAACCCAATTTTACACAGCACCTGATGTCATCCTTCAGGGGAAACACATTTAATTCAGGAACTGTATGGTCTGATTTTATCAGCGTGCTAGTTAGTGTAGATGTGGATCACACTTCCTGTCCTCCCTCACTGAGTCTGTCAGACAGATTGCTTTCCTCCTCACCACTTCTTCTCCTCAGTACACCAGCTGGAGCTGCCTTCGACAGTAGATACTGTAGCTGGACAAAATTACCTTCAAATCACTCCCAGTAAAAATCTATCCAAGACTGCAAGCTCAACTAGGACACACTGTAAAAAAAACAAAACAAAAAACTTTTTTAACTGTCATTTTAAACAAAAACAATTTACTGTTATGTTACAAATGTTCCTTGTTTTTTTTTTAATTACAGAAAATAAGAAAATACCTTGCTATAACTGGTGAAATCACAGCAAATCACAGATAAGAAGTATTCACTCACGTTAACCCTTAAACAAAGGTCAAAACTGTAAAACATGTCGACATAAAAAAATCAGGGTTTTTTTTGGCAAATGTAAATCCATTCTTTTTCAATGTTTAATGTTAAAAAGATATCTCACTATACAGATATTAGCTGAAAGAAAAATTATGTTAAGGACTGAAACAGGACTGTCCTTAACTTTTCCAGATTTCTGCTGTTTTGCTAAATTACAGATGAAATCTATTAAAATTACAGGAATTTTTAAAAATAAAATTTCAGTGTTGAATAACTTCCACATACAAAAATCAGTATTTTTTTAAAAACATTTTATTTATTTATTTTTTTTTACCATGTACGACCATAGTTTTACTGTATCAGCTAAAAATATAATTACTTTACAGATATTTGCTATTATTTTCATTGCTTTCTACAGTTTTTGAATGTTACAGTAGTCAATGTTTTTTTTTTTATTTCTGCCAGAGCTCCACAGTTTTTGCAGATTTCTTTTCCTATAGTGTAGCCAGAAATAGCACCATAATGACACACTTCATTTATTAGCATTATTTATTTTTTAAAAAAAGGAAAGACTTTTCTATTGACCTTCCACTTGGCATGTGTGTGATACAAGCATTGAAATGATGGCTCTTTCATGTCTGCACACATAATTCAAAGCAGCCTGGCAACAGCAGACACTGGGCCAAATCGCCTTTCACCCAGAACAAACCGGAGCGACACCAGAAAACCCAGAGCAGTGGCTGATCGTGGGATTCCAGCTGTGATCGGCTCCCCTTTAGTTCCCATGTGCAGGGATTCTCAGGGATAAGCGGGACAGGAGAGGGACTTTGAGCTTTTCTGAGTTGCGGGCAGAGCTTTAGTGTTTTTCCCACCACATCCCAGATAGACCTGGAATGTGGAAGATTCGGGATTTGTGTTTGGGCTGAACTAATTGAGTCTCTTAAAAACCTTGCTGCCCTGACTCCAGGACAGGGTTGGCATGCAAACACACACCTCCACACACAGACACATGCACACATCCAAACAAACACACATACACATGGATGCTCCCCTTTGTCTCTTTCTGTGCCAACCCTAATCCTGCCTTACCAGCTGCAGAAAAAAAGAGAGAGAGACACACAGAGAGAGAATCTCCTCCCTCCGTTCAGTTCCAATTCACTTTTCAATTTCAAGGTGCTTTATTGGCAAGGCTTTGCCTGAGAGATGCCAAGGCAATTAACAAAAAAATGGATGCTTTCAAAGCAAAAAGAAAGAAAAAAACACAGTGGCATTATAATATGGCAAGCACTACAATCAGAACAAAAATAATAAGCATTGAAATCATTTCAATTTGCTTTTCATTCCCTTTCTCTGTGCACAACATCTCTGGGGGGTCAATGCAGGATTTTCCTTTCCTCTCCTAATTGTGATGGGCCATGGAAAGTGCTCCACCAAACTGTGTAAACACATGTGGAAGCAAAGAGGAGGCAGCAATGGAAGCCTGACCACAGCAAATGAGTTTCTCAGGAAATGATTGGGCCTCTTTGATTGCCCAAATGTAAATCCCTTTATCCAACATGACACCTGAGTGTGAAGACACCAAATGTTTAGAGTATGGAAAACGTAATATATTAAAAAGATAAATTTGCTGCTGCAATGTAGAGAATTGAAAGTAGATCGTTTGTAAGCATACTGCAAAGTAAGTGTTTGATGTTCTTTGAATGGAGTTAATTTTTAATTCTCTTTGAAACAGAGTAAAATAATGAATTGTGAACAACCGAGCACTGCCTTGGTAATGTTTTAGCTAGTTGAGCATGCAGGGGTCAATAGAATGGCATTAAATATGTGGACTAAAGAAGAAGGAAATTTATTTGTGCTTTTTTCTACTATTTTTTTCTGTTCTCTTGTTCTCGTTGCAAAAAAAGCAGCTACTACCATAAAACAAAAAGAACCTGATCTCCCACAAAAAAAAAAACAACTAATTAAAGAGTTGGGTAAATTGGCACTGGCTATGTATAATATAAACTCATTATGTGAAAGTCACCTTTGTAATAACAACAGCAAGTTTATCGCACCTTTTGTCAGAGTAGTATTTACAGAAAATCATGTCATTTTATTTACATCGAACCTACTGTGTGTGTATGTGTGTGTGTGTGTGTGTGTGTGTGTGTGTGTGTGTGTGTGTGTGTGTGTGTGTGTGTGTGTGTGTGTGTGTGTGTGAGAGAGAGAGTTTTTAGCCAAAGGGTTCATGGAGTTAGCCAGGTGAGAAATTACACTGATTTACTGGGAAGCCCAAAATGTCATTTACATAAAATTAAATGTTGAAATTTATGTTTGTGCCACAGGTCACTCTGACCAATGTAGTAATGGAAAGTGACTCATTTTTGTAATACTGTCTGATTAGAGGGAGATAACACACAACTTCATATTCAAAGTAAATGAACAACTTTCTGATGTGCTTTGAAGCTAAGAGAGGTGGCTATAATCATGTTCAGATATCTTTTCATGAAGTTTGACAGTTATTTTTCAGATCATCTACTTTTTTCTTAACCTTGCTGTTTGTTTCCTGTCTATATATGTTTTGACGCCAGTGTCAGGCATCACCACAATTAATGGCTGGATTATCATGAAATTTGGTGCAGACATTCCTGTTTCCAATGATTTCAGGACATTATTTTATATATCAGCCAGAAAGAATGCTTAGATGAGATTCACAACTGTCACAAATGTGTCCATATGTATTTCTATCAAGTGTTTGTTGATAAGTGTTCTTGTCTGTCTGCGTTTGTGTGTTTGTATGCACATAATTCCATGTGTGGATGACTGACTAAAGTGGCCACACGTCATTGACATGATTGTACTGAAGGAGGCTGACAATTACTCTAATAGCTGTTTGTGTGTGTGTGTGTGGGTGTGTGTGTGTGTGTGTGTGTGTGTGTGTGTGTGTGTGTGTGTGTGTGTGTGTGTGTGTGTGTGTGTGTGTGTGTGCGTGT